>NC_026003.2:26175606-26314873 GCF_000442705.2 Elaeis guineensis
ATGGAATCTTACCCATACGCTCTCTTTCTTGAGGTGTTGTCGAATAATCCCTCTTCGAGAGAGAAATTCCATGGCCTATTGGAAGATAGCCTTTCTTGAAATTCTCCATGCTGAACCTCTTCAGCATAGTATCAATGTACGTGGACTGAGATAAACCAAGCAACCTTTTAGATCTATCCCTATAGATCCTCATCCCTAGGATGTAGAAGCTTTCTCCCAGATCCTTCATGAAGAACTATGACGACAGCCAAATCTTTATTCCATGTAATGCAGGACATCATTCTCGATTAAGAGAATATCATCCACATACAAAACAAGAAATACTACTACTGGACCATTAGCCCACTTTAAATACATGGCTCTTCTCCATTCTTAACGAAGCCATACATCTTGATCGTCTTATCAAACGTATGTTCCAACTCCGTGATACCTGCTTAAGTCCATAAATGGACCTCTATAGCCTGCATACTTTAGACTCATCTGTGGATGTGAATCTTTCAGGTTGTATCATATACACCTCTTCATCTAGCTCTCCGTTTAGGAAAGCTGTCTTCACATCCATCTGCCAGATTTCATAGTCCAGATGGGCAGCTATCGCAAGCATAATCCGAATGGATTTGAGCATTGCCACAGGAGAAAATGTCTCATCATAGTCTATACCATAACGTTGACGATATTCCTTGGCAACCAGATGGGCTTTATAGGTTTCCACCTTTTCGTCTGCGCCCCTCTTCCTCTTGAAGATCCACTTACACCCTATGGGTTTTACTCCTTCGGGTGGGTCAATCAATGTCCACACATCATTGACCTTCATGGATCCATTTCAAATTTCATGGCCTCTAGCCATTTCTCAGAGTCAGGTCTCTGCATTGCATCCATGTAGGTGATCGGTGTTGGGAAATGTGTCCCAAAAAGCCAATCGTCAAGCTGTTGACGGTTGAGCAACCAAGTATTGTAATTGATTTGTTAATAAATAAAATATATTTGGCATTTTCATCATAAGCTTTCATCTTCTAATGAACTCCGTTGTTATGATGAAGTCCTTAGGACTATTTAAGTTCGATAAAGAGAGGATTTATCGATTAGTCCTTAAAACTGTTCACGACCAAATGATAGGCTGTTAATAAGGACGACAGCTTCTATCGAGCATAGGTCGCTGTAGGCCATATGGGTTGGTTGTCCTCTTAACCAAGGAGTGTGGAGACACTGGTATGGCATACAGGTGAGATGTAAGGGTACATCATCATTGAACGTGACCAACTCCAGAGTATTCTACTGTCGAGAATGTCTCTGATGGGATATAGGTATAAGTGTCCCTTAGACTGAGATCGCCTCAGTGACTTGCAAGCAACTCACTGTGCTTTGGTACTGGACTAACTGAATTTCTAATTCAGGGACGGAAGGCTTCTGGGCACAGTCAAGTACTTGCGAAGTCAGAGTGTGATCGAGATGGGATTGACCACTCCAAGAGTTGGAGAAGAATGAGTCGCTGTATTTCAATTTAGCAAAACCTTGGCCAGGGTAATCCATCAGATGGATTTGATATTTTGAAATACAATGTGGACAACCTGATCAGAGTTGACAGTTGAACTCTGGGGTGTCCTATGATCATTTTGGTCAAGGGGATGAATTATATGAAAACTATATCCGCATGGGTTCTAAGGATGTTGTTCTACACATTCGACCTATCCGGATCGTCGGGTACCATTGCTAGATGGTCACTTCGATTGGTATAAATTTTCTATGCTACGGCTTAGGTTCGGACCTATGAGGTCACACACATTAGAGTTCATGATCCGATCAGATGGTTGATCAATGATTAAGAATCGTTCTAGGGTTAAATGATCAATACGATTGACATTTAACCCAGTGCAAGTGTTGCAGGAGGATCGATTAGCAATTGATTGCAATTGGCTTAATTTGATTAAGCAATGGTGAGATTAAGTCTAATTAAATTAATTAATTAGATTTAGTTTGGGCTTGATTGGATCAAGTCCAATTGGTTTATTGGATAAGCCAAGTGCAAGGAAAAACTAGTCCTAGTTCAACTAGGACTTGGGTCAATCTAATTTCTAATTTGATTAGAAAATTAAATCAGATTTAATCTAATTTAATCTGATTAAATTAGGTTCTTAATTGGGTTAAACCTATTTTAATTGGGTTGATCTAATTTTGATTTGATTTGATTTGGAAAACCAAATTAAAACAAGTCATAAGACAGAATCCTAGTAAGACTAGGATTCCACCTTGCGCCACATAATCCTTCTCCATGCCCTCTCTCTTATTCAACGCCAATCTCCACTTATTTTTGTGCACAAAAGCCCTCTCCAGATCTCTCCCACGTTCACAAAAGGTTCCTCTCTTCTTTCTTACATGGAAGGTGGTTTGGATCAAATCTAAAAGGAATAAGTTTGGATTTCAAATTCTATGAGATAGAGTTTTAGAAATCCAAACTCTTTCAATTTTGCACCGAATTTATCCAAATTTTTTTTAGAATTTTCATGGCTTTAGGGTATACATTGTGCACCCTTTTCTGTGATCCATGCATAAAAATATGAAGGAGCTCCAAGAGTTGGGCGTCCCTTAACTTGCCATGTTTGGATAAGCCTTGACTAGGTGTTTGACCTAGACAAGGACTCTATCATATCTCTCTATATAAGATGAGTTTCTTTATGAAATTTTGGAGAGCAGATTTTAGAGACCTTTGTGCCATCCAAAAATCAGAGAGAAATACCTTTGGTCGTGGAGATATAAAAGATGCAAGTTTGGGTGTCTAGAGAGAAAAACGTGAAGAAGAAGAGGGTCTTCTTCTTGGGTTTTTATTTTCATATCTTTCCTCCCTCCATCTTGAGTTTCCTGAGAGTGTCTCAGATCTGAAACTCTCCTTCTACTTTCCATCTTTGGAAGAGTCCAAATCAAGAAGAAGGAGGCACCTGATCAACCATCAAAGAAGGATCAGCGCAGTACTAGCATACTGTGCTGATTTCCTGAAGCAGACTTCTGATCGAGATTCGTGGGCTCGTGTGGATGAACTCCTAGAGGCCGGATGCATGTGCGGCTTGCAACATCATCCTCAAGCCCAGATCAGCAAGGTTAGAACATCTAACTTGCAAGGTAATAGATCTGATCTATTGTTTAATACATACATTAGATGTAGTATAGAAACATGTTGATATGATCAACATGTAGTTCATGCTATATTTATATATTTTAATTTTGATTTAATGCCATGTAATAATCATGTAATAGGATCTTAGATCTAGAGATTTTTTGATCTTAGAAAATAAATTTTGATTTATTTTAGTCTTCCGCTGTATGATCTTGAAAAAGTTTCAAGATCTAACCCCTCAAGATCTAACCCTGAAACCCTAGATCTGGTTCCTACAATTGGTATCAGAGCCTAGGTTCTTTATTACATGATTATTTATACATGCTTAGATTATTTTTAGATTAGATCTAATTTATAATCTGATTATTAAATCTGAAATTAAAATTTTAGATCAATCACAAACTGCAAGGTTGTCCTGCTGTAAGGTTTACCCCTTACAGTGCAAAGGTTGTCCTAGTTTGTGTAGATCTATCTTTAATCATAAATTTATTAGATATGATCTAGATTAAATTTATGATTTATTAGATTTAAAAGATGTTTAAATCTGAAATAAAATCTCTTTGTTAATAATTTTTGTGCAAAGAAATTATTTAAAGTTGAAATTGTTTCAATTACATGAACCTGTTTAGATTAGATCTAAAGTAGTTTCATGTTTATTTCACTTGCATCTTGATTATGAATCAAACATGCAATATGGTTGGTAGAATCATATTGTAAAATTATTTTACAAATATAAAAATTATTTTTTGAAAAGCCGAACCCAACCCTCAGCCCAAAACTTAATTAAGAATTAAGAAGTTGTTTGATTAGGTTCTAGGATTGTGAATTGAAGAACCTAAGACACAAATCATAACACATTGGGTTAATGGGTTAGTGGAAATTAGGTCCATTAATTGGGTTAGACCTATGGTTAGATTAAAGATGGACTTAATTAGAGAATTGACTAAATCTAATCAATTGTTGTCTTAGATTAGGTCAAGGATTCTCTAGATCAATTACAATAGTTGTAGTTGGTCAAGTCCATGTCTTTAACGAGAACCAAATGGACTTGATTCTTGGCTAAGCGGTCTAGCACGAACTGTTAGGTTGATCTAATCGAAACTAATTAAACCAGTTGGTGTCTAAGGTAAACCAGACCGGTGGTTTTTAATTGGGAGCCCGCTTACCTGGCCATTTCTGATGGTGTCTAAGGCAAGCTTTGGCAGACCCTCCCACTGATCGAACTTACCTGGCCTCTTGGTGAAATTATGTTTTGATCGGATCACTTGA
Organism: Elaeis guineensis; assembly: GCF_000442705.2. Taxonomy (NCBI): domain Eukaryota; kingdom Viridiplantae; phylum Streptophyta; class Magnoliopsida; order Arecales; family Arecaceae; genus Elaeis; species Elaeis guineensis. The sequence goes on from NC_026003.2 coordinate 26,179,985, forward strand.
CTATTCGAGCTGACCCATGTCAGCTAGGTAAATCAGTGTGACTGATTTAGGTGCTCCTAGACCAGCCCTGGTCTCCCTTAAGCTGACTTGGTGAAGCCAGTGGGAGGATCATGATAAGCTGGTTCATCTGACTTATCCTCTATATTATTTAAATCCTCTAAAATTATTAGGTCCTTAAAATGATAAAGTTATGGAGATAACTGAGTCATAGCCTCCCATTAAGGTGTTTGATAATGAGTCCATTAACTCAATAATCATTGCAGACCCAAAGGCCTGGTGCTTGTTGACTAATGGAATTATCACTCATCATATGACGACTTGGAAGTGTCTCTCTAATGGTGGTTAGGTGAGCCAACCAAAGTTGGGCTTAATCATTCGTTGGTTAGATACACCAAGTATGATCATGTTAATGGTTGGACCTAACTGGATCCTTACAGTGGAGGCCAAAGCCTACTGATTAGGTTTCTGGGGCAAAATTAAAATTACTAGAAATTATTTAGAGAAACAATTGGTTATGAACCTACCCTTAGATGTACATGGGTTGGCCAACCAAAGTTGGGCTTGTGTGCAGTCTAAGTGGATTCTAGTACCCCTAAGGAATTAGGGTAATTCCTCGAATTGGAGGTAGAGGCTACCAATTCGAATAAAATAGTGGGAGAAACCTTTTGATTAAAGTCCAAATCTTTAGGTTTAATGAATCAATTACTAATTAGGTTATGGTCTCTTTTGTGCAGATATGGCCACTTCCCTATCGCTCCGATCATTGTTGGACAATGATAAGTTGGTGGGACCCAATTTCGGTAGCTGGTACCGAAAGTTGAAGATAGTCCTGGAGCATGAACGGATCCTATATGTGATAATGGATCTGCACCTGAGGAGCCAGTGTCAATGCACGTGGAACAGTCAGAGACACTTACCAGAAGTGGCTCAGTGACCGGACCACGGTGCGCTGTATCATGCTGGCTGCTATGAGCGATGAGTTCAGTCGCAGATTCGAGACGGCTCAGCCAAAGGACATGCTTCAAGTGTTGGAGGATGCCTTTGGCACACCCGATGACGTGGAGAGGCACAAGACTAGTTGTGCCATCTTCAACACCAAAATGCGGGATGGTGCCTCTGTCACTGATCATGTATTGTACATGATCGAGCTGATGGAACGATTGAGCAAGCTCGGCTTTTCCTTGCATGAGCAGCTTGGGAAAGATGCAATACTGAACTCGCTGCCCAAGTCTTATCTCCCATTCCTCACTCATTATAGAATGACAAAGCCTGAAGTAAACTACCATGGATTACTGGGGTTACTTCAGAACTTTGAGAAAGATCACCAACTCCATAAGGAGTCGGTGAATTCAGTGGGAGGTTCGTCTTCTGGTTCTCGACCCTTTGAGAAAGGGAAGAAGAACAAGAAGAAGAAAGTGAAGAAGGTGCAAGTTCAGGTGGGACATCTGTGCAGTGTCAGACCAAAAAGATCAAACCCGATAAGAGTCAAGCTGAATGCTTCTTTTGCAAGAAGCGGGGGCACTGGAAGAGGAACTGTCCCCAGTACATTGCCTCCCTAGACCCGAACAGGCAGAGAAAGCAGCAAGTTGTTGCTGGGCAAGGTATTTATATGATAACTCCTTGCAATTTCTCTATTTGTGATATAACTGACTGGGTATTAGATATCGATAGCCCTTACCATATTTGCAATTCGTTGCAGGGGTTGCAGGTCAGTAGGAGATTCGAGCAAGGTGAGAGGTTCCTGAACGTTGGAGATGGAAGATCAGTTCCAGTTCTAGCATTAGGAATCTTGAAACTTGTATTTGAATCCCATATCGTTGTTCTTAATGATTGTCATTTCTGTCCCAGTTTCTTTTTAAATGTCATTTCTATAGGCCTTCTGGCCAAAAATGATTATGAAATTTCAATAAAGAAACAAATTTGTAATATCATTGAGAATGGTGTTACTATTTTTTGTGGACATTTGAATAATGGTGTGTATATGTTATCACAACCTGTTAATGTAGTCTATTCAACTGGCAAGCACCCTAGATTAGATAGTGTGTCAGATATCTACTTATGGCACTGTAGGCTAGGTCATATAAATAAGAACAGAATAAACAGGTTGACTCAAGAGAGAATCCTCGAAGTTAGTGATTGTGAATCACTTCCAACCTGTGAGTCCTGTCTTCTTGGTAAAATGATCAAGTCACCTTTTACTGGAAAAGGTGAGAGAGCTACTGAGCTCTTGAGCCTAGTACATACTGATGTATGTGGGCCCATGAGCACCAGTGCTAGAGGTGGATATTTCTACTTCATAACTTTCACGGATGACCTATCCCGATATGGATATGTCTATCTGATGAAACATAAGTCGGATTCATTTGAAATGTTCAAACGATTCTGAAGTGAAGTAGAAAAATAAACTGGGAAGAGTATTAAAACTCTTCGATCTGATCGAGGAGGAGAATACCTTTCTAGTGAGTTTCTCACATATCTAGGAGAGAATGGATTCTCTCCCAATGGACTCCTCCAGGAACACCACAGCATAATGGTGTGTTTGAAAGGAGGAATCGGACTTTGTTAGACATGGTCCGATCCATGATAGGTTTTTGCTAGCTTGCTGATATCCTTCTGGGGATATGCACTCGAATCGGCCTGTTATCTGTTAAATAGGATTCCAAGTAAGTCTGTAATTAAGACTCCATATGAGATATGGACAGGGCGTAAGCCGGTACTTTCACACCTTAGGGTCTGGGGGTGCCTGGCCTATGTCAAACGATTAGTCACAGACAAACTTGGACCTAGGTCTGACAAATGCTCATTCATAGGGTACCCCAAAGAGACAAAAGATATTTTTTCTACCATGCTGATGAACAAAAGGTGTTCGTCAGCCTTAAGACAATCTTTTTAGAAAAGGAGTTCCTTGGTGAAGGAACCGTTGCCTCTAAGGTTGAACTTGATGAAGTTCAACAGGTAGAAGGACCGACACCAATAGCTGAACCTGAGTCGGATATGATTAGATCACATCCGGAGCCCAATATACCTGCACCATTAAGGCGATCCGATAGAGTACCGCATCAGCCGGACAGATACTACGATTTCTTGGTCTGGGACGGTGATCCCATCGAACTTGATGAGAATAATGAGGATCCGATCACCTATATGGATGCTATGCAGAGACCTGATTCCGAGAAATGGCTTGAAGCCATGAAATCCGAAATGGAGTCCATGAAGGTCAATGATGTATGGACATTGGTTGACCCACCTGAAGGGGTTAAACCCATTGGGTGTAAATGGGTCTTCAAAAGGAAGAGGGGCGCAGACGAAAGGTGGAGACCTATAAAGCCCGTCTGGTTGCCAAGGGGTATCGTCAACGTTATGGTATTGACTATGACGAGATATTTTCTCCTGTGGCAATGCTCAAATCTATTCGGATAATGCTTGCAATAGCTGCCCATCTAGATTATGAGATCTGGCAGATGGATGTAAAGACAGCTTTCCTGAATGGAGAGTTGACTGAAGAGGTGTATATGATACAACCTGAAGGGTTTACATCCATAGATGAGTCCAAGGTGTGCAAGCTTCAGAGATCCATTTATGGACTGAAGCAAGCTTCTCAGAGTTGGAACATGCATTTTGATAAGGTGATCAAAACATATGGCTTCATTAAGAATGGAGAAGAGCCCTGCATCTATAAATGGGCAAATGGTCCAGTTGTGGTATTCCTTATCTTGTACGTGGATGACATTCTCTTAATCGAGAATGACATCCCCGCACTACAGGGAATAAAAGTTTGGTTGTCATCACAGTTCTCCATGAAGAACTTGGGTGAAGCATCCTACATCCTAGGGATGAAGATCTATAGGGACAGATCTAAAAGGATGCTTGGGTTATCCCAGTCCATGTACATAGACACTGTGCTGAAGAGGTTCAGCATGGAGAATTCCAAGAAGGGCTATCTACCGATAGGCCAAGGAATTTCTCTCTCTAAGAAGGATTGTCCGACAACTCCTAAAGAGAGAGAGAGCGTATGAGTAGAGTCCCATATGCTTCAGCCGTGGGATCTATCATGTATGCCATAACATGTACAAGACCAGATGTGGCATACTCACTAGGAGTAGTGAGTAGATACCAATCTGATCCTGGAGAGAATCACTGGAAAGTGTTTAAAGCCATCCTTAAGTATTTGAGAAATACTAAGGACCAATGGTTGGTTTATGGCAAGTCAGATCTGAAACTTGTGGGGTTCACAGACTCTAGCTTTCAATCTGACCATGATGACAGCAGGAGTGTGTCGGGTTATATCTTTACTCTGAATGGTGGAGCCATCTGCTGGAAGAGTTCCAAGCAGCATACTGTGGCAGACTCTGTTTGTGAAGCAGAGTACATCGCAGCATCGGATGCCGTGAAAGAAGCTGTGTGGCTGAGGAAATTCATCAACGAGCTCGGAGTAGCACCCTCCCTCGATGGTCCGGTCCTGCTCTACTGCGACAGCACTGGTGCCATAGCTCAAGCGAAGGAACCCAAAGCACATCAGCGGACGAAGCACATCTTGCACCGCTTCCACCTGGTCCGGAAGATCGTGGATCGAGGTGACGTCGACCTTCAGAAGATCGACGGAAAGGAGAACCTAGCCGACCCCTTCACTAAAGTCCTGGCGATAAAGGAGTTCGACAACCACAAGTCGAAGATGGGTATTAGATACTGTGCCGAGTGGCTTTAGGACAAGTGGGAGTTGTTGGGAAATGTGTCCCAAAAAGCCAATCATCCAGCTGTTGACGGTTGAGCAACCAAGTATTGTAATTGATTTGTTAATAAATAAAATATATTTGGCATCTTCATCATAAGCTTTCATCTTCTAATGAACTTCATTGTTATGATGAAGTCCTTAGGACTATTTAGGTTCGATAAAGAGAGGATTTATCGATTTGTCCTTAAAACTATTCACGACCAAATGATAGGCTGTTAATAAGGACGACAGCTTCTATCGAGCATAGGTCGCTGTAGGCCATATGGGTTGGTTGTCCTTTAACCAAAGAGTGTGGAGACACTGGTATGGCATACAGGTGAGATGTAAGGGTACATCATCATTGAACGTGACCAACTCCAGAGTATTCTACTGTTGAGAATATCTCTGATGGGATATAGGTATAAGTGTCCCTTAGACCTGAGATCGCCTCAGTGACTTGCAAGCAACTCACTGTGCTTTGGTACTGGACTAACTGAATTTCTAATTCAGGGATGGAAGGCTTCTGGGCACAGTCAAGTACTTGTGAAGTCAGAGTGTGATCGAGATGGGATTGACCACTCCAAGAGTTGGAGAAGAATGAGTCGCTGTATTTCAATTTAGCAAAACCTTGGCCAGGATAATCCATCAGATGGATTTGATATTTTGAAATACAATGTGGACAACCTGATCAGAGTTGACAGTTAAACTTTGGGGTGTCCTATGATCATTTTGGTCAAGGGGATGAATTATATGAAAACTATATCCGCATGGGTTCTAAGGATGTTGTTCTACACATTCGACCTTTCCGTCGTCGGGTACCATTGCTAGATGGTCACTTCGATTGGTATAGAAATTTATTCCTATGCTATCGGCTTAGGTTCGGACCTATGAGGTCACACACATTAGAGTTCATGATCCGATCAGATGGTTGATCAACAATTAAGAATCGTTCTAGGGTTAAATGATCAATACGATTGACATTTAACCCAGTGCAAGTGTTGCAGGAGGATCGATTAGCAATTCGATTGCTAATTGGCTTAATTTGATTAAGCCAATGGGTGAAATTAAGTCTAATTAAATATATTTAATTAGATTTATTTTGAGCTTGATTGGATCAAGTCCAATTGGTTTATTGGATAAGCCAAGTGCAAGAAAAACTAGTCCTAGTTCAACTAGGACTTGGGTCAATCTAATTTCTAATTTGATTAGAAAATTAAATCAGATTTAAATCTAATTTAATCTAATTAAATTAGGTTCTTAATTAGGTTAAACCTATTTTAATTGGGTTGATCTAATTTTATTTGTTTTGGTTTGGGAAACCAAATTAAAACAAGTCATAAGACAGAATTCTAGTAAGACTAGGATTCCACCTTGCGCCACATAATCCTTCTCCACGCCCTCTCTCTTATTCAACGCCAATCTCCACTTATTTTGTGTGACAAAAGCCCTCTCCCAGATTTCTCCCATGTTCACAAAAGGTCTCCTCTCTTCTTTCTTACATGGAAGGTGGTTTGGATCAAATCTAAAAGGAATAAGTTTGGATTTCGAATTCTATGAGATAGAGTTTTAGAAATCCAAAACTCTTTCAATTTTGCACCGAATTTATCCAAATTTTTTTTAAATTTTCATGCTTTTAGGGTATACATTGTGCACCCTTTTCTAGTGATCCATACACAAAATATGAAGGAGGTGCTCAAGAGTTGGGCGTCCCTTAACTTGCCATGTTTGGATAAGCCTTGACTAGGTGTTTGACCTAGACAAGGACTCTATCATATCTCTCTATATAAGATGAGTTTCTTTGTAAAATTTTAGAAAAAATTATAGATTTGAGAGACCTTTGTGCCATCCAAAAATCAGAGAGAAATACCTTTGGGTCGTGGAGATATAAAAGATGCAAGTTTGGGTATCTAGAGAGAAAAACGTGAAGAAGAAGAGGGTCTTCTTCTTGGGTTTTTGTTTTCACATCTTTCCTCCCTCCATCTTGAGTTTCCTGAGAGTGTCTCAGATTTGAAACTCCTCCTTCTACTTTTCATATTTGGAAGAGTCCAAATCAAGAAGAAGGAGGCACCTGATCAACCATCAAAGAAGGATCAGGCAGTACTAGCATACTGTGCTGATTTCCTGAAGCAGGACTTCTGATCGAGATTCGTGGGCTCGTGTGGATGACTCCTAGAGGCCGGATGTGTGTGCGGCTTGCAACATCATCCTCAAGCCAGATCAGCAAGGTTAGAACATCTAACTTGCAAGGTAATAGATCTGATCTATTGTTTAATACATACATTAGATGTAGTATAGAAACATGTTGATATGATCAACATGTAGTTCATGCTATATTTATATATTTTAATTTTTGATTTAATGCCATGTAATAATCATATAATAGGATCTTAGATCTAGGGATTTTCTGATCTTAGAAAATAAATTTTAATTTATTTTAGTCTTCCGCTATATGATCTTGAAAAAGTTTCAAGATCTAACCCTCTTTTTCAAGATCTAACCCTGAAACCCTAGATCTGGTTCCTTCAATCGGATCCTCATCATTTTCATCAAGTTCGATAGGATCGTCATCCCGAATCAGAAAACCATAGTATCTGTCCGGTTGACATGGTACTCTACCAGATCACCTTAAGGGTGCTTGAATAATGAGCTCTGGATCTGATCTAACCAAATCCAGTTCAGGTTCAGCAACTTGTGTCAGTTTTTTCACCTACCGAACTTCGTCAAGTTCGATCTTAGAGGCAACAGTCCTTCACCAAGGAACTCCTTTTCCAAAAAGATTGCCTTAAGGCTGACAAACACTTTTTGCTCATTAACTAGGTAGAAGTAATACCCTTTGATCTCTTTTGGGTATCCTATCAAATTACACTTGTCAGACCTAGGTCTAAGCTTGTCCGTAATTAAATGTTTAACATAAGCCGGACACCCCCAAACCCTAAGGTGCGAGAGTACTGGCTTACGTCCTATCATATCTCATATGGCGTTTTGGTTACAGACTTACTCGGAACTCTATTTAGAAGGTAACAAGCTGATTCAAGCGCATATCCCCAGAGGGAGATCGGCAGACCAGCAAACCCCATCATGGATCGAACCATGTCCAACAAGGTCCGATTTCTTCTTTCAGATACACCATTATGTTGTGGTGTTCCAGGAGGAGTCCACTGAGAGAGAATCCCATTCTCTCTAAGATATGTCAGAAAATCATTGGAAAGGTATTCACCTCCTTGATCAGATCAAAGAGTTTTAGTATACTTTCTAGTTTATTTTTCTACCTCATTTTGGAATAGTTTGAACATTTCAAATGACTCCAATTTATGCTTCATTAAATAGACATACCCATACCTCGATAGGTCGTCTGTGAAGGTTATGAAGTAGAAATATCCACCTCTTGCACTTGAGCTCATGGGTCCTCATACATCAGAATGTACCAAACCAAGAGTTCACTGGCTTGCTCACCTTTTCCAGTAAAAGGTGATTTGGTCATTTTACCAAGAAGACAGGACTCATAGGTTGGAAGTGATTCACAATCACCTACTTCAAAAATTCTTTCTTGAGCCAACCTATTTATCCTGTTCTTATTGATATGACCTAGCCTATAGTGCCAAAGGTAGACTTCTGACATATTATCTATTCTAGGGCGTTTACCGGAGGTTTGAACCACATTAACTGGTTGTGATAGAAAGTAAATTTTATTATTAAGTTGTCCAACAAATATTGTAACACCATTCAAAATGATATTGCAAACATTTCTTTTATTAAAAATTGATAACCGTTCATGGCCAAAAGGCCTACAGAAATAATATTTAATAAAAAGCTTGGACAATAGAGACATTCACTTAGAATTATATTTCGAGAATTGATTACAAAGTTCATGATTCCTAATGCTAGAACTGGAACTTTGCTTCCATCTCCAACGTTTAGGAATCTATCACCTTCATCAAATCTCCTACTGACCTGCAGACCCTGCATCGAATTGCAAATATGATAAGGGCTTCCGGTATCCAATACCCAAGTAGTAGTATCACAAATGGAAAAGTTGCAAGGTGTTATCATATAAGTACCTTGCTTCTTCTTCGGCCTGTTCGAGTCTAGGGAAGCAATGTATAGAGGACAGTTCCTCTTCCAGTGCCCCTGCTTCTTGTAAAAGAAGCACTCCACCTGGCTCTGGTCGGGCTTGCGCTTCTTGGTCTGACCCTGTGCAGACGTCCCAGCATGCAACTGCACCTTCTTATTATTCTTCTTCTTGTTCTTCTTCTTCCCTTTCTTAAAGGGTCGACGACCAGAAGAAGACCCTCCCACAACATTCACCGACTCCTTATGGAGCTGGTGATCCTTCTCAAAGTTCTACAGCAACCCCAATAAACCGTGGTAGTTCACTGCAGGCTTTGTCATCCGAAAATGAGTAAGAAAGGGGAGGAAGAACTTGGACAATGAATTACGGATCGCATCCTTATCGAGCTGCTCATGCAGGGGAAAGCCCAGTTTAGTTAGGCGCTCAATCATTTTGATCATGTACAGTACATGATCAGTGACTGAGGCTCCATCCCTCATCTGAGTATTGAAAATGGCACAACTAATTTTGTGCCTTTCAACGTCGTCAGGCATGCCAAAGGAGTCGTTAAGCATTTGAAGCATCTCCTGTAGCTGGGCATTCTCGAACCTGCGGCTGAACTCATCATTCATTGCCACCAGCATAATACACCGAATGGTGGTGCGGTCGTTGAGCCACTTCTGATAAGTATCTCGGACCGTCCCTCTAACGTTCGGGGCTGGCTCCTAAGGTGCCAGATCTGGTACTACATAAAGGATCCGCTCATGCTCAAGGACGATTTTTAATTTTTGATACTAGCTATCGAAATTAGGTCCCATGAGCTTGTCATTATCTAATAATGATCGAAGAGACAGGGTAGTGGCCATAGCTACATAAAAAAAAATCAGACCTCTATTAGTACATAAATTATAAATACTAAAGACTTGAACTTTAGTCTAAAATTTCTCCCAGTATTTTTACGAATTGGTAGCCTCAACCTCCAATTCGAAGAATTACTTTAATTCCTTAGTGGGTACTAGAATCCACACAGACTACACACGAGCCCAACTTTGGTTGGTCAACCCATGTGCATTTATGGGTAGGTTCATAACCAGTTGTTTCTCTAAACAACTTCTAGTAATTGATTTTATCCCAGAACCTAATCAGTAGGCTTTGGCCTCCACTGAAAAGATCTGGTTAGGTCCAACCATTAACATGATTTGATTTGGTGAATCGGACCAATAAATGATCAGGCCCGACTTTGGCCGGCCAACCTGATCACCATCAGAACGACTCAAACCAAATTATCATATTATGAATGATAATTCCATTAGTCAATAAGCACCAGGCCTTTGGGCCTCCAATGATTATTAAACTAATGGACTCATTATCACTCACTTAATGGGAGGCTATGACTTAGTTATCAATATAACTTAATCATTTTTAGGGATCTAATAATTTTTGAGGATTTTATTAAAGGATAGATGAGAAGAAAATATCCAGTCAATTTTAATCCTCCCACTGACTTCACCAAGTCAGATTAAAAAGGATTTAATTAAAGCTGGCATTAGGAGCACCTAAATCAGTCAAACTGATTTACCTAATGACATGGGTGAGCCCTAATCACCAAGTGATCTAATCAAAACCTAATTCACCAGGTTGGTCAGGTAAGTGAGATCAGTGGTGGGGATAAGCCATTAACTCGTCAGAGATCGAATCGCTGCGAGTAGCTCCCGCTTAAAAACCACTGGTCAAAATGCCAAACTTACCTTAGACACCAACCAGTTCATTAGTTTTAATTTGATCAACTTAGTAAATAGGGTTTCACCGTGTAGCCATGAATTAAGTCCATCTTGGTCTAGTTAAAGACATGGACCCATTCAACTACAACTATTGGAGTTGAGTCTAGAGTATCCTTGACCTAATCTAATTCAACTTCTAATTAGATTTGACCAATTACTCTAATTTAGTCTATTTCCTTAAGCTAATCTTAGGTCTAACCCAATTATGGACCTAATCCATCTAACCCATTGACCCACAAGTTTATGCAATTGTCTTAGGTGTTAATTCACAATTTTAGACCTACTAGACAATACTTAATTCTTTTAATTAAGTATTTGGGCTGATGGGTCAGGGTTTGGTATTTTAAAAATAATTTTTAAATTTGAAAGGTTTTATTTTCTGTTCACCAAATATGTTGACTCATTTCACAAATAGATCAGTACATTTCATAAATAACAATCTTATTGCTAATTACATAACAGAAAATAACTCAATCAAAATAAATCATGAATATTCTTTTAGATCTAATCTAACACATTCATGATAAATTTTATAATTGTACCTTTATAATTAATTCCTTTCGCTGCTTCATCTGCATGGGATATAATTGCAGCGGCACCTCTACCACCATAGGAGACCCCATCGAATGGGAGGAGAAGGCCTTTAAACTCTGCTTTTCTCCTATGACCGGACGGCCATGGCAACCAACCCAATTCGATTACTTGCTACTTGGATCAAGTATATCTAAATATACCAATTTCAAAATTTAAATTTTAAATTTCAAATTTCAAATTTTAAATTTTAAATTTTGAATTTCAAATTTCAAACAAATTTCAAATTTTTGAATTTCAAATTTTGAATTTCAAATTTTGAATTTTAAAATTTGAATTTAAAATTTAAAATTTCAACCAAATTTCAAATTTTAAATTTTGAATTTCAAATTTCAAATTTTAAATTTTGAATTTCAAATTTTTGAATTTTGAATTTCGAACAACTTTTAAAATTCAAATTTCAAATTTTGAATTTCAAATTTTAAATTTAAACTTTTAGATTACAACTTAATCTATGCATGTAAATATATATATCATATTTAAGAACCCGCTCTGATACCATTTGTGGAAAAATTCAGTGCAGGGGTAAAATGGTAATTTTAATTTTTTTTCAAAATTATGATTTTACAGTGAAAAATTATTAATTAATCTAATTAATTAATATAAATTTATCCTACACTAGGATCTAAATATGATATATAGTATGCATTCATTTAAATTTGAATTTCAAATTCAAACAGTAAACACTTTACTGTAATGTGTTCAGAATACAATACCTTTGTGCGGATAGTAGATCGCCGCAATCTGATCACCGTCGGGAGAGTCTGATCATTGCGATACAGCCACACAGTGTGTCTGCCTCTGCAGATCATCCACACGAAGCTCTCGGTCTGATCAACTCCTCACGAGTGCTAGCTCGTTGTAGAGCTCTTTTGACGGTCGACGCTGATCGAACTCCTTCGATCGATGTCTGTCGATTCTTCGGATGCTCTGGATTATCAACAAACATGCTGAAGAGGATGTTGAAGATCTTCCTAAGATTTTGTGGGCTCACGATACTCGTAGCTCACTTTCTCACTTCCCGAATCCCAGGCTAAAACTCTAGGGAACTCACCGAAAACCTTGCACCCACTTTTCTTTCTTTTCTTTCTTTTTCTCTTGGAAGGATATGGACTTCCTTCTCACGCACAAGAGTTCTCACATCCCAGAATTTTTTTCCAAAAAATTATCTTCTTCATCTTGCACGCCCCACTCTTCTTCTCCTTTTATAACAACATCAAACGTCTTATCCAAAAGAAAAGATAAAGATGAGTAATTGTACATTTGAATTCAAATCAAATTTTGAATTCAAATGGACACCAACTCATCCCTTATCCACTAAAGGCATGAGGCATGGCTTAAATTGTGCATGAAGTAATTTCATGAGAAATATTTTCTCATGTAATAAATGGGGCATAAAAAAAGGGATAAGGTGCAAAGATTGATTGCCCATTCAAATTCAAACTTTATTTTGAATTTGAATGGCCAACCAATCATCCTTATCCATTCATTTGGCACATTAAAGTGGGGCATGGAGAGGGCTTAGCGTGAGGAAAAAATTCATGAGAAGTTTCTTCTCATGAATTCAAAGCGGTGCAATGGAAGTGAGATGGCGCATGGAGATTGGGTCAAGGTGGTTTAATTATTTAAACCAACCTAATTGAACCAAATAAGCTAGGTCCAATTAGACTAATTTAAACCTAACTAAATTAGGCTTAATTAGGCTCAATAAAATCCTAATCAAATCAAAAATTGACTAAGCCCAACCCCTGATCAAATCAGGGACCAAACCATCTCGACGATTAGGTCAACTCTTAACCTAATCAGATCAAACCCAACTGAATCCAATTCAATTGGACATGATCCAAAAATAATTACTCAATCAAATTGAGTTAATTAATGATCAAATCACTAATTAAATCTCTCATAAATTTTGAGTCCAAATCCGATTGGCAATCAGGCATCAGAATTCATCGATATGTAACCCAAATCGAAAAGTCCCAACCGATGGGACTCTTGACCCCGATACCCATAATGTGTGGAACTCGTGATCAGAGAATTCTGACTCTCGATCACTGAGTCCCAAACATGTAGGATTCTACACCACCATCAGATCAGATAAGAACCTCTAATGTGTGTGACCCCGCAGGTTCGAACCTAAGCCGGTAGCACAGGAACCAATTCTTGTACTAATCGAAGTGACCATCTAGCAATGGTACCTGACATCCGGATAGGTCGAAGAGTCATAATCGCAACACTCAGAACCGACATGAATATGGTTACTGTATAATTCATCCTTTTGACCCCTGTGTTTAGGATGACTCAGGGTTAAACTGTCAACCCTGATCAGATCATCCGAATCGTGCTCAACTCAAACAGTCCTGTGACTCCTCACAAGGACTACCCTGATCAAGATTTTACTAAATTGAAACATGATGTACACAGCTCCTAAACTGGAGTGGTTAATCCCATCTTGACACACGCACCGACAAGTCAAGTACTTGACTACACCCAGCAGCCTTCCATCATTGAATTAAAAATTTATGTAGTCCAGTGCCTAAGTGCAGTGAGTTGCTTGCAAGTCACCGTGGCGGTCTCAGGTCGGAGGGATATTTATACCCATATTCCATCGGAGCAAATCTTAACAGCAGAAATAGCTCCGAAGTCGGTCACATTCAGTACAGATGTACCCTTACATCTCATCTGTATGCCATACCAGTATCTCCACACTCATTGGTTAAGAGGACAACCAACCTATATGGCACACAACGACCTATGCTTGATAAACGTTGTAGTCCTTGGTAACAACGTATCATTTGGTCGTGAACAGATTTAAGAACTAAACGACAAATCCTCCTTTGTCGAGACTAAATAGTCCTAAGGACTTCACCACAACATAGGAGTTCATTAGAAGATGAAATATTTTGTGATGAAAAATACCAAAATAATTTTTATTAATTCATAATTCATATACATATACAAAAATGAGCACAACCATTGTTGGTGCAAAAATCCACCTGCGTCGGAGAAACTGGAGTCGAGGGAGTCACGGTCGCCACCGGGACCTGCAAAGAAGTCTAAACCGAAGTTGGGGGTGCTCCGGCAAGACCCTCCGATGCTCAAGTCAGTTCTCTACCTCAACAAGAATGGAGTGCTCGAACAAAAATTTTAGCAGAGTTTTGAGATAGAAATTAGAGCTTAGAGAATAACGTATCTGGGGTCCCCCTTTTATAGGCGGAGGGTGCAACAGACCGATAGCGATGTTTGTAACCATCTGGCAATGGGCCGCTCGGGATCAGGAGGAGTTTGGAGGAGCCGTGCGGTATCCGTTGCAGGAAGTGGAGCAGAGTCGTGGCCATTACTGTGGTCTGCCAGGGAGTGATGGAGCCGCGTGGGATCCATCGCAGGAAGTGGAGCAGAGTCATGGCCGTTACTGAGGCCTGCCAGGGAGTGATGGAGCCGCGTGAGATCCGTCGCAGGAAGTGGAGCAGAGTCATGGCCATTACTGTGGCCTGCCAGGGGGTCTGGGCTGTCGACTGAAGTTCGGTTGAGATGCCTGGCGGAGAGAGATAACCATCCATCTGAGAGGAGCTTGGATGTTGCAAATCCTATTGGGTGCCTTGGGCGTTAAGGCTACAGGCGAGGACCACTTGCCGTAGGAGCTCGATAGAGGCTTTTCGCAGATGCAGTCCGATTTCGTGCAGACTTCGATAGAGGGTCGACCGATGGTGGATGTCGGATGGCGCTGGAGAGGTTCATCCACTGGAGGGGTCCAGTGATTGAATTCCGTGAGCACGACATTTGCCCGCTTATAGAAGTTCGATCGGAGTCCGATCTCCGTAGAAGCCCGGATGGGAATCATTTGTCGAGGAGTCTCGGCCAAGGCCTGTTTGCAATAGAAATTCGAAAGGAATTCATCCATAATGGAAGCTCGGGTGAAGGCTTACGGTGGGAATCCGGCACGGACCGCTCGTGGTAGAATTTTGAAATAGATCGTTTGTAGCGGAAACTCGGAGTGGGTCGCTTGCAGTAGAAGCTCGGAGTCCGGCCCATGTAGGAGTTCGGGGTGAGATCTACCTGCAACAGGAATTTAGGGTGGAAGTCTGGCTCCCGTGGGAGCCCGGACGAAGTCTACCTGCAGTTGGAGTCGGGGGCGAAGTCCGACTCCCGTAGGAGTCCGAATGAAGTCTTCCTGCAGTTGAAGTCGGGGATGAAGTCCGGCTCTCGTAGGAGTCCGAATGAAGTCTTCCTGTAGTCGGAGTGAGGATGAAGTCCGGCTCCCGTAGGAGTCCGGATGAAGTCTACCTGCAGTTGGAGTTGCGGACGAAGTTCGGCTCCCGTAGGAGTCCGGGCGAAGTCTTCCTGCAACCGAAGTCTGGGATGAAGTCCGGCTCCCGTAGGAGTCTGGATGAAGTCTACCTGCAGCCGGAGTCGGGGATGAAGTCCAGCTCCCATAGGAGTCTGGATGAAGTCTACCTGTAGTTGGAGTTGGGGACAAAGTCCAGCTCCTGTAGGAGTCCGGGCGAAGTCTTCCTACAGTCAGAGTGGGGACGAAGTCTGGCTCCCGTAGGAGTTCGGATGAAGTCTACCTGCAGTTGAAGTCGGGGACAAAGTCCGGCTCCCGTAAGAGTCCAGATGAAGTCTTCCTGCAGTTGAAGTCGGGACAAAGTCTGGCTCTCGTAGGAGTCTGGATGAAGTCTTCCTACAGCCAGAGTCGGGGATGAAGTCCGGCTCTCGTAGGAGTCCGGATGAAGTCTTCCTGCAGCTAGAGTGGGGACAAAGTCCGGCTCCCGTAGGAGTCCGGATGAAGTCTACCTGCAGTTGGAGTTGGGGATGAAGTCCGACTCCCGTAGGAGTCCGGGCGAAGTCTTCCTGCAGTTGAAGTCGGGGATGAAGTCCGGCTCCCGTAGGAGTCCGGGCGAAGTCTTCCTGCAGCCAGACTCGGGGACGAAGTCCGACTCCCGTAGGAGTCCGGATGAAGTCTACCTGCAGTTGAAGTCAGGGACGAAGTTTGGCTCCCGTAGGAGTCCGGATGAAGTCTACCTACAGTTGAAGTCGGGGATGAAGTCCGGCTCCCGTAGGAGTCCGGATGAAGTCTACCTGCAATTGAAGTCGGGGATGAAGTCTGGCTCCCGTAGGAGTCCGGATGCAGTCTAGAAGGTGGTCGATCATCGTGGAAACTTGGGTGGAGTCCGTCCGTCGTGATGAATCCGACCGACGCTAGTGGGGGCTTATCGCGACAAAACTTGGGAGTGTTGCGAGGCTCGGCCGCTAGAGAGGTTCGAAAAGATATCACCGAAGGTCGGAAGTCGGTAGAATCCCCGGAGGGTCACTCCTGTCACGAACTTCGGCTGGGGGGTATTTTATATCCAACACCAGTCCCCCTACTTTCGAGTTCAAGTTTCAAATGAAGGAAGTACAGAAAAATTTTCACAGCCAAAGTTGTCCCCTTGAATCCTGTGCACGATTGCCTCAGATATTCTGGCATTTAATACGTGCGTGCTGGAGTCTTTTCAAATCAGGGCGATCCGAAGGGACCTTTCAGAATTCCCGCTGGAGCGTTTGCCCAGGTACGGTGCAGTAATGGCTCTGTCAGCTGTCAGCCGCTTTTAGCTGCCTATGGTGGCGAGTGGGACATGTGGCGAGCGTGGGTTGGCCTGAGGAGATCCGCGATCATTACAGCACCGGATCCCAGGGTCTATTTAAACCCGCCTTTCCGCCTTCAGGAGTCTCATTCCGCTTGAGATTTCTGTCGGTGTCTGCCTTCTCTCCGAGAGCTCTGACCCTCTTTGGCGTCCACCTTGGCCCTAAGCGTTCTACGAGTCATCCCTGTCCTCGCCCCTCTGCATCCTTCGGAGTGACCTAGGTTAGTCCCGAAACTTTCGTTTCTCTTCTTGCCATCTAGGTGCCCTTTCTCCTCCATTTTTCTTCTTCCGCATTCCTCTGGTTTGGTCCCCCGCAAACCTTTTGCCTCTTGTCCCACCTGATTTCTCCAAGATTTTTAGGTTCTTTGTTTGAAATATCTTCTGGCACCTCCGCCTCTAGTGGTTTCAAGAGTTCGTCCACCTCAGCCCCCCAGAACCCCCACACTGTAGACGAACCTACATCTAGGGCTGGGCCTCGTCCGATTTTTACGTCGAGTGCCATTCCCTGTTCTCTGACTCCAGATGAACTTTTACTGATAAGGGTTCAGTATGGAGTTCCTTTGGAGTACGATCTAGAGCTTCCTGGTCCCGCCGACCGGGCTAGCACCCCCCACCTGGCTGTTTCTGCCTGTATCAGGAGGCCTTCCGTGTCGGACTCTGCCTTCCGCTTCCGTCCTTTATCGTCATCTTTTTCCATTTTTTAGATATTTCTTTAGCTTCAGTCGTGCCGAATTCCTTTAAGTTTTTGATAGGGTTCCTCTCCCTTTGCCACGTAGTCGAAGTTCAGCCATCTCTTTTTTTGTTTAGGTATTTTTACACCTTCAAGCGCCACCTCTCGGTGAAGGACTGGTGGTATTTTTCCCTCTAGTTTGGCAAGAAGGGGTTGCTGAAAGGTGCTCCCTCTTCAATCCACAACTGGAAGGGGAAGTACCTCTTCGTCCAATGTCCGACCTTGAGGCTGGGATTGCCCCTTGGGGCTCCCTAAGGGACTCTGTCCGCAGGGCTCCTAGCCTGGGGGAGGATGACCTTTAGGCCGCCCGAAAATTTCTTAGTTACTCAACTCCTTTCCTTCCCAACCTTCTGAAGGAGCAATTTTTGTTCAACATCGGCTTGAGCCCCCTGGACCCTGCGAGTATCCCATCTTTCCTTTCCTTTTCTTTTCTCCCGCTCTTCTTCTCTCTCTTTTTTTTTTTTTTTTTATGCGTCACTTCTTCCTTTTTCACTCCATTATTGATCTCTTTTCCTCTCTCTTCTTTTTTTTCTTTCTTTTTCCCTTCTTCTTTTTTTTTTATTTTTAGGAATGGATGCCGAAGCAGCACGGATGCTCGCCAAAGGCCTCAAGGCTCACAAAACAAAAGGCACCGCGGCCTCCAGATCAGTAAAGAAGGCCAGAATTGAGGAGATGAGCTCGGCCACGCCTGCCCAGGCGGCCCTCGCGGTCGACGTTCCTTCAGATGCCGAACCTCTGGCCCCCCAGGCCTCTTCAAGGAGTTCCCCCACTAAGGTTTCCGCTTCGGGGGCTTGCTTTGAGGAGGTGCCAGGGGTTGAGAGGGGGAGAAGGAAGTCGGTGGCCCGCAGGGTGAGTAGCCACCGAGCCGCCATCGAAGAGTCCCACAGTTTCGAGGAAGAGCCGGGGGAGAATCCCTTTAATGACAGGGACCTGATAAAGCGGCTGGTCGACGGCTGCATCCTTCCTGATATCGTCCAGAGGATTGTTCGCACCGATCCCGAACAGTGGGTTTGGGACTCTTTAGGGTCCTTTCTCAAGGTAAACAGGTTCACTTTCCTCCTTCCCTTCGTACCTTCATTTAATTAGCTTCTCAACTTTGTTCTGACCTCCTAGCCGCCCTTGCAGATTGGGCACTAGCTTCTTGCCAACATCGAGGTGATGAACCGGGCGAGGAGGGACGCCATCCAGGTGGAGGAGGGTCGCCAGGCCGAAGCCGCCCGCCTCAAAGAAAAGGCTGCCGAAGTAGCCAACCTCTAAGAGGCCCTTGAGAAAGAAAAGCAGACCTCGGAGGAGATGGTGAGGAAGGCGGAGGTCGAGGTCACAAATTTGAAGGAGCAGATTCCGGTTCTGATCTCGGAGGCCAGGGTCTTAGCAGTGGAGTTCAAGGCCTCTGCGGAGATGAGGGACCTGAACGTCAAGTTCGGTCAAGAAGCATTCATCAAAGGGTTCGAGCTCTGTCAAGAGAAGGTGGTCAAGAAATTTTTGAGCTCGACCTCAGCTTCTTGGACGAGGTGTCTGAAGATGAAGCCGGGCCCTCTCCCACTGCCACCGCCACCGCAGCGCCCCTTCCAAGAACACCGAGCTCCACAACTCCTATTTCAAAGGTCTGAGACCTCTGACCTTGTATTTTTCTTTTATTGCAATTTTTTTTTTCTCTTTTGTCTATAAGAAACATTCAATCAATAAAATTGGGTTCCTCCTTATGGAGGGCTTCTCCACTCTGCTCCCCTTTTTTTTTTTGTTTTTCTTTCTGCAATGAGACGCGCCTTGATGCTTTTGTCTCCCGATGGCAGTGTCCTGCCGAAGTGCTTCCCCTGCCACAGGGGATTCTGCTGAAGTCCATGATCCAACGTCTGAAGAAGAAAGTTCATCATTTAACAAAAGGGGCGAAGGAGATGGAGGGCGAACTTCGCAAGTTGAGGGAGAGCCACTCTGAGGCCACCGTGGAGGCCACCTACTTTCAGAACCTCCACGTGAAGGGGATCATGGAGTACAGTCAGAGGAAAGCAAACTTTGAGAATGAGCTCGAGGAACATAAGAAGCGCGCCAGCGATCGATCTTGGGCCCAAGCTACCAAGATCAGCTCTCTCAGAGTGGAGCTGTCGGCTGCACAGGAGAGAATTAGCCAGTTGGAAGGAAGCTCATCCCAGCTTTCGACTCGGGCTGACTGCGATCGGGAATGGTCGAAGAAGTTCTCCGACCTTCAGCAACAGCTCCAGGATGCCGAGGTGAGCTATAACACATACCGGGCCAGCTAGTGCAAGCAGGTGGACGACTATAGGGGGAAGCTCAGGATGGCGACCGATGAGGTTGCCCGCCTTCAAAGGCAGCTAGCTGAAGGAGCTCAGTTTGCTCCAATTTGGAATCCCAATGAACTCCAATCCTTGAGAAGAACCGTAGAAGAGCTATCTGTCACCCTTGGGGAGGGAAAGGCCAAACTGCAGCAATTGAAGATCCAGCTGGTATACGAGCAGCGGGCAGTCAAGGATGCAGAGGCAGAATCTGAGGTCCTGAGAAAAAGATGTCGAGAGGCGGAGAACGAAAGCCAGCAGCTTCATCAGAGATATATAGAAATGCTAATGAGAGAGAAGGAATTGGAAGAAGAAGTCGAGAGCTTAAGGCACTCCCTGATGAGGGTCGAAGTCGAATGTTCGAAGTCGGAGGAAGCTGGGCCCCCTTAGGGCTCTTTTTGTCTTTCGTCCCTCTAAGTGTCTTCTTTTGCCACTTGTCTGTTTGTTGTCGTTGTTGTTGTTGTTGTTGTTTATTTTTTTTTCAGCCTTTCAGGCTCTGTAACGCACATTTTGCTAATGAAATGAAAAGGTCTTTGTTACCTTACCCTTACGTCGTGTTGAATTGTCGTGCACCGGACTTTTTTCATTTTTGTCCTGTGCGATGTCAATGTTATTCGAAGGTTCCTTGTTCATCTTTGTATTAGGTCATCATTATCGAGTTTTTTGTGCTTTTGATTGGTTCGGCATCGACACCGCTTGGAGGTTTCTAGCCATCGCCGTGTTGATTTGCCTTTTTGTTCGTGACCGTAGATCTTACTTTCTCTTCCTCCTTCTTCATGGAGATGAGGTCTTTTGTGCTTTTAGTGTAGTTTGGCCTTCATTTTTCATTGGGCTAGCCCACCACTGTTCCTTCACATTTTCTTCCTTTTTTTTAGGCAAGGGTTCTCCCTAGCTTTTTACAGAGTCGTGGTAGCATAGAAGGGTCGCCGAGAAGGTTTTCTTCTTTCTTGCCGGGTCTCGAATGGTCGGACCTTAATTGGTGTCGAGATGAGGTTCTTCTCCTATTTCTGATGTGATCGGTTTCAGCTCAGGTTAGGATGAGGTTCTCCTTCTATTCCTAACAGGACTGGGGGGCACATATTGGCACTGTGTGGCCTCTCCCCCCATCCGGTCTACAAATAACTGGGCCTTCGACCTTGCTCATGTTAGGGCGAGGTTCTCCTCCTGTCCCTAACATGGCTGTGGGGGTGCATATGGGCGCTGTATGGCCTCTCCCCCCATCCGATCTACAAGTAATCGGCCTTCGACCTTGCTCATGTTAGGGCGAGGTTCTCCTCCTGTCCCTAACATGGCTGTGGGGGCGCATATGGGCGCTGTGTGGCCTCTCCCCCATCCGGTCTAAAAGTAACCGGACCTTCGACCTTGCTCATGTTAGGGCAAGGTTCTCCTCCTGTCCCTAACATGGCTGTGGGGGCGCATATGGACGCTGTGTGGCCTCTCCCCCCATCCGGTCTAAAAGTAATCGAGCCTTCGACCTTGCTCATGTTAGGGTGAGGTTCTCCTCCTGTCCCTAACATGACTGTGGGGGCGCATATGGGTGCTGTATGGCCTCTCCCCCCATCCGATCTACAAGTAACTGGGCCTTCGACCTTGCTCATGTTAGGGTGAGGTTCTCCTCCTGTCCCTAACATGGCTGTGGGGGCGCATATGGGTGCTGTATGGCCTCTCCCCCCATCCGGTCTAAAAGTAACCAGACTTTCAACTTTGCCCACATTAGGGTTTGTTTTCATTGTCCGATGGGGTCATCCCCTGTCGTTACAAGTCTATGCTAAAAAGGAAAAGATGTGCAAGTCTGAAAGGAATCTTGATTTAAACGGGATCGTTCGTAATACATTTACAAATTTTTCAAATCCAGGGCTGTAGAAGGTCTGCTTCCTGTCAAGGTCCTTTGGAGATGGAGTTGATGATCCCAATTGGAGGCCGATCTCCGGGCTGCTCTTTCCTCCTCGGTGGTTTAGGCTGCGGTAGGGCCCTTGGTCGATCCTCTCCACCCTCAGACCGGCATCGAATGAACCTGTCGAGCCGACCTCGTTTGATTAGCTCCTCGATCTCATCTCAGAGCTGAATGCATTCCTCCGTGTCGTGGCCATGGTCACGATGGTAGAGGCAGAACTTATTAGGATTGCACTTTTCGAGGTGCGTGTGCATCCTTTCTGGCCTTGGGAGCTGCTCTCTGACTTCCATCAGCACCTGGGTCTTCGATGCATTGAGGGGGGCATAGCTATAGAATCTCCCTGGGGGAGACCCCCGACAGACTCGGCACTCCGGGCTTCTCTTCTGCATGCTCGGGGAGGAGTCTGGGCGTGCTTGTGCCCGGGGGGAGTTCGAGAATGCGGTCGAGCTTCTCTCACCCCTTTCTTGACTGCGGGCTTACTCGAGTCTCCCGCCTGTCGCTCTCTCACGGTCTCCTCGTCCTTCATCTTGAAGGCTTCTTCTGCTCGGGCGTACCCCTCAGCCTGAGCCAACAAATCAGCAAAATCCTGGGATACTTCTTTTCCAGGGAGAATAGAAGGTCGTTCTTCTGAAGGCCGCCTTTCAGAGCGGCCATCACGATCGATGGGTCCAAGTTCCGGACCTCCAACATGGTGATATTGAAATGGTTGACGTAAGCCCGAATGGACTCCCCTCCCTCTGCTTGATGTTGATGAGGGACTCCGAACCCCTCCGGGGATACCGACTGCTAACAAAATGAGCCACAAACTGGTGGCTCATCTGATCAAAGAAAAAGATGGTACCCAACTTCAGCACCGAGTACCAATTTCTCACGCTCCCTTCAAGGTGGATGGGAAAGCTCGGCACAAGATGGCGTCGGGCGCACCATGAAGCAGCATTATTGTTCGGAAGGCCTCCAGGTGGTCAACTAGGTCGAAAGTCCCATCGTAGCTTTCAAATTGAGGGAGCTTGAAGTTCGGCAGGATCGGTTCCTGCATGATCATTTGAGAAAAGGGAGGGTCAGTACAAATGTCCTCACCATAAGTGGGGGGAGCATGGTGGAGTTCTTCGATCCGTCGGTTTATCTCCTGGAGCCTCTGGTCCAGAAAATCCTCTCGACTACGGGTCTCGAGGGTCTTCTGGCAGAATGGAGGTAGAGATCTTCCAGGGTGGAATCGTGATCTGACTGAGGGCTCTCCACCTTCGGATTCATCTTTCTGGGAAAGACGGGGCGGCTGGCCCAAGTGGCCCATCCTACCATCGGATTTTGGAGTTCTGGTGATGCTCTCTCCAGTCGCACTGATGCCTGCGGCTGCTGCTGCTGCTGTTATATGGCCTGCACAGCTTCAGTGAGGCCTCTGACCTGCTGCACCAGTAGGTCGAATTGCTCCGCGCCAACAGCCATTGCCGGAGGAGGGGGAGGAGGCTAGGAAAATGGAGGTGAGGTCAGAGCCTGAGATCTAGTCGCGGAGGCCGTGGATTGCCGCATGGATGCTTTGCGGGGAGGCATCAGGCGAAGACCTAGTGGGGGAAGGAGGAGTGGACGTCAGAAAAGATGACTGGAGGCGGTCCCGTTGAGCGCTCCTTTAAGAACAAGGGTACTGCGAAGACACAGCCCCTTCCTCTAGCACTAATTTTGTTGGTGCAAAAATCCACCTGCGTCGGAGAAACTGAAGTCGAAGGAGTCGCGGTCGCCATCGGGACCTACAAAGGAAGTCTAAACCAGAGTTGGGGGTGCTTCGGCAAGACCCTTCGATGCTCAAGTCAGTTCTCTGCCTCAACAAGAATGGAATGCTCGAACAAAAATTTTAGTAGAGTTTTGAGATAGAAATTAGAGCTTAGAGAATAACGTATCTGGGGTCCCCCTTTTATAGGTGGAGGATGCAACAGACTGATAGCGAAGTTTGTAACCGTCTGGTAGTGGGCCGCTCGGAGTCAGGAGGAGTTTGTTGTGAAGAGTAGTGGAGTAGAATCATGGCCATCATCGGGACCTACCACGTGGAGTATGTTGCGGGGAGTGGAGTGGAATCCATTGTCGCGACTTGCTAGAGGGTGGAGGAGCCATGCGGTATCCGTCGTAGAAAGTGGAGCAAAGTCGTGGCCATTACTGTGGTCTGCCAGGGAGTGATGGAGCCATGTGGGATCCATCACAGGAAGTGGAGCAGAGTCGTGGCCGTTACTGAGGCCTGCCAGGGAGTGATGGAGCCACATGGGATCCATCGCAGGAAGTGGAGCAGAGTCGTGGCCATTACCGTGGCCTGTCAGGGGGTCCGGGCCTATCGGCCGAAGTTCGATTGAGGTGCCTGGCGGAGAGAGGTAGCCATCCATCTGAGAGGAGCTTGGATGTTGCAAATCCTGTTGGGTGCCTTGGGCGTTAAGGCTGCAGGCGAGGACCACTTGCCGTAGGAGCTCGATCAGAGGCTTTTCGCAAACGCAGTCCGATTTTGTGTAGACTTCGGCAGAGGGTCGACCGGCAGTGGATGTCGGATGGCGCTGGAGAGGTTCATCCATCGGAGGGGTCCAGCTACTAGATTCTGTGAGCACAGCATTTGCCCGCTTATAGAAGTTCGGTCGGAGTCCGATCTCCATAGAAGCCCGGATGGGGATCATTTGTCGAGGAGTCTCGGCCAAGGCCTGTTTGCAACATAAATTTGAAAGGAATTCATCCATAATGGAAGCTCGGGTGAAGGCTTACGGTGGGAATCCGGCACGGACCGCTCGTGGTAGAATTTTGAAGTAGATCATTTATAGCGGAAACTCGGAGTAGGTCGCTTGCAGTAGAAGCTTGGAGTCCGACCCTTGTAGGAGTTCGGGGTGAGATCTACCTGCAACAGGAATTTAGGGTGGAAGTCCGACTCCCGTGGGAGCCCGGATGAAGTTTACCTGCAGTTGGAGTTAGGGGCAAAGTCTGGCTCCTGTAGGAGTCCGGATGAAGTCTTCCTGCAGTTGAAGTCGGGGATGAAGTCCGGCTCTCATAGGAGTCCGGATGAAGTCTTCTTGTAGTCGGAGTCGGGGACGAAGTCCGACTCCCGTAGGAGTCCGATGAAGTCTACCTGTAGTTGGAGTTGGGGATGAAGTCTGGCTCCCGTAGGAGTCCGGGCGAAGTCTTCCTGCAGTCGGAGTCGGGGATGAAGTTCGGCTCCCGTAGGAGTCCGGATGAAGTCTACCTGCAGCCGGAGTCGGGGATGAAGTCCGACTTCCGTAGGAGTCTGGATGAAGTCTACCTGTAGTTGGAGTTGGGGACGAAGTCCGGCTCCCGTAGGAGTCCGGGCGAAGTCTTCCTGCAGCCGGAGTCGGGGACGAAGTCTGGCTCCCGTAGGAGTCCGGATAAAGTCTACCTGCAGTTGAAGTCGGGGATGAAGTTCGGCTCCCGTAAGAGTCCGGATGAAGTCTTCCTACAGTTGAAGTCGGGGATGAAGTCCGGCTCTAGTAGGAGTCCGGATGAAGTCTTCCTGCAATCAGAGTAGGGGATGAAGTTCGGCTCTTGTAGGAGTTCGGATGAAGTCTTCCTGCAGCCAGAGTCGGGGATGAAGTCCGGCTCCCGTAGGAGTCCAGATGAAGTCTACCTGCAGTTGGAGTTGGGGATGAAGTCCGACTCCCGTAGGAGTCCGGGCGAAGTCTTCCTGCAGTTGAAGTCGGGACGAAGTCCGGCTCCCGTAGGAGTCCGGGAGAAGTCTTCCTGCAGTCGGAGTCGGGGACGAAGTCCGGCTCCCGTAGGAGTCCGGATGAAGTCTACCTGCAGTTGAAGTCGGGGATGAAGTCCGGCTCCCGTAGGAGTTTGGATGAAGTCTAACTGCAATTGAAGTCAGGGATAAAGTCTGGCTCCCGTAGGAGTCCGGATGCAGTCTAGAAGGTGGTCGATCATCGTGAAAACTTGGGTGGAGTCCATCCATCGTGATGAATTCGACCGACGCTGGTGGGAGCTTTTTCGTCGGCAAAACTTGGGAGTGTTGCGGAGCTCAACCGCCAGAGAGATTCAGAAAGATGTCACTGAAGGTCAGAAGTCGGTCGAATCCCTGGAGGGTCACTCCTGTCACGAACTTCAGCTAGGAGATATTTTATACCCAACAACCGTCAACAGGTTGACGATTGGCTTTGAAATACTATTTCCAACACTCTTTTGCACCAAGAGATACCTCATATGAAAACCAAAGGCCCTTTAATTAATGAACATATCTAAATTGATCAAATCAAAGTGGCGCCCCATAATAACTATCAAGGAGATTCATAAGGGACTTGCAACCTTAATTTATGTGATCCATAACCTTAGACACCCAACAATTAGAGTCTCATGAATCTAATTCATATAGATAATTAACAGGTAATTAAGTTAGAATTAGCTTATCAAATAAGTAATCCTAACAGAAAGAGAAATTGAGTCCAACCATGTGCTAGCAAGATTTTAATGGATCCAATGGGTTTTTCTAAACCCAAATGATACTTTATAAGCTCAATTTCTTATTCCAGATCTGATCCCTTTGTTGTGTGATCTCATAAGTTTAATTCTATCTGGTAGTAAGATATACAATGATCTCTATCATTGTATCATTGAAACTCTTTTCAATGGGTTGAAATAATTTCACTCTAACTCAATCAAGGATTGTTGATCCAAAACAATCCTAGTGAGCTCTCACAATCCATCAGTGACACCTAGCAGTATATAGTAGCAACCCAGTAGAATTAAAATGAACCTCTAGATGTAGTTAACATGTGATTCAATCCCTCTCTACCGTGAATTCCAACTAGATGGCAGGTCATGGATAAATTATCAAACCTCAATATCAGTCATATGATAGATTCGATTAGCTCAAGTCTAGATGTGATGTCTACGAAAATTCTTTTTCATCAATTACCCTACAATGGCCACAGATTCATGGACTTAATTTCTCAAATCTTATAGGACTACTCCTCTCTATCAAGGTTGATAAATCCTATCTTGATGCGCACTGTACTTCTACAGTAGACCAACTATCGTCAATATCCACTACAATGGCTCATTAACCCATGTTTATATGTCAATCAAACTCCAGCAGCTTCACTGTGAGTAGTAGTACCATCTCAAGTCAAAGAACCAATCACACAACTACAGCATCGAGACAATCACTGATGATTGAATAGAAATCTAAGTGATCTCTCGTATGGTCACGCTCAGTGCTAGTTGTTCTATAACAACCACCTGTAGTGAAGGTCAACGATGTATGGACATTAGTTGACCCACATGAAGAGGTTAAACCCATTGGGTGTAAATGGATCTTCAAAAGGAAGACGGACACAGACGTAAAGGTGGAGACCTATAAAGCCTGTCTGGTTGCCAAAGGGTATCGTCAATGTTATAGTATTGACTATGACGAGACGTTCTTCCCTGTGGCAATGCTCAAATCCATTCAGATAATGCTTGCAATAGCTGCCCATCTGGATTATGAGATCTGGTAGATGGATGTAAAGACAGCTTTTCTGAATGAAAAGCTGACCGAAGAGGTGTATATGATACAACCTGAGGGGTTTACATCTACAGATGAGTCTAAGGTGTGCAAGCTTCAGAGATCCATTTATGGATTGAAGCAAGCTTCTCGGAGTTGGAACATGTATTTTAATAAGGTGATCAAAACATATTGCTTCATTAAGAACGGAGAAGAGTCCTGCATCTATAAATAGGCAAATGGTCCAGTTGTAGTATTCCTTGTCTTGTATATGGATGATATTCTCTTAATCGAAAATGACATCCCCACACTACAGGGAATAAAAGTTTGGTTGTCATTGCAGTTCTCCATGAAGGACTTGGGTGAAGCATCCTACATCCTAGGGATGAAGATCTATAGGGATAGATCTAAACAGATACTTGGGTTATCCCAGTCCACGTACATAGACATTGTGCTGAAGAGGTTCAGCATGAAGAATTCAAAGAAGGACTATCTACCGATAGGCCATGTAATTTTTCTGTCTAAGAAGGATTGTTCGATAACTCCTGAAGAGAGAGAGTGTATGAGTAGAGTCCCATATGCTTCAGCTGTGGGATCTATCATATATGCCATGACATGTACAAAGCCAGATATGGTATACTCACTAGGAGTAGTGAGTAGATACCAATCTAATCCTGGAGAAAATCACTGAAAAGTGGTTAAAGCCATCCTTATGTATTTGAGAAATACTAAGGACCAATGGTTGGTTTGTGGTGAGTCAGATCTGAAACTTGTGGGGTTCACAGACTCTAGCTTTCAATCTGACCATGATGACAGCAGAAGCATGTCGGGTTATATCTTTACTCTAAATGGTGGAGCCATCTGCTGGAAGAGTTTCAAGCAGCACACTATGGCAGACTCTGTTTGTGAGGCAGAGTACATTATAGCATCGGATACCACGAAGGAAGCTGTGTGGCTGAAAAAATTTATCACCGAGCTTGGAGTAGCACTCTCTCTCGATGGTTCGATCCTGCTCTACTACGACAGCACTGGTGCCATAGCTCAGGCGAAGGAATCCAAAGCAAACCAGTGGACGAAGCACATTTTGTGCTGCTTCCACCTGGTCTGGGAGATCATGGATCGAGGAGACATCGACCTTCAGAAGATCGATCGAAAGGAGAACCTGACCGACCCCTTCACTAAAGCCCTGGCAATAAAGGAGTTCGACAACCATAAGTCGAAGATGGGTATTAGATACTGTGCCGAGTGGCTTTAGGACAAGTGGGAGTTGTTGAAAAATATGTTCTGGCTGACCCTTCTTTCATGACTTTTATGGCACATAATATACGCCCTTTGCTAGTGGTCCACACACAAAAAGAAAGAGGGGCTGCCCAAGAGTTGGGCATCTCTTATCTTGCCATGTTTGGATAACCCTTCATTAGGTATTTGACCTAGACAAAAACTCTATCATATCTCTCTACTTAAAATAAATTTCTTCATAAAATTTTTGTGAAAAATAGAGAAAATGGAGACCTTTGGGGTGCACAAAAATCAAGGAGAAAGAAAGTTGGGGCATGGAGATACAATAGACACAAGACTAGGTGTCTAGGTGAGAGCAAAGAGAAGAAGAAGAGGATCTTCTTCTGGTGTTGCTAAGTTCACCTCTTCTCTTCCTCCATCTGTGAGTTTTCTGAGAGTGTCTCAGATCTAAAACTCTTGCTCCTACTTTTCATCTTTGGAAGAGTCCTAATCAAGAAGAAAGAGGCATCTAATCCACCATCGAAGAAGGATCAGCGCAGTACTAGCATACTGTGCTGATTTCTTGGACCAGGACTTCTGATCATGATTTGTGGGCTCATATGGACAACTCCTAAAGGCCGGATATGTGTGCAGCTCGCAACATCATCTTCAAGTCCAGATCAGCAAAGTTAGAACATCTAACTTGCAAGGTAACAGATCTGATCTATTATATTTTACATACATTAGATGTAGCATAGAAACATGTTGATATGATCAACATGTAGTTCTTGCTCTTTATATTTTAATTTTTGATTTAATATCATATAATAATCATGTAATAGGATCTTAGATCTAAAAATTTTCTATTTTTATAATATAAATTATGATTTATTTTAATCATCTGCTGTTGGATCTTGAAAAAGTTTCAAGATCTAATCCTGAAACCCTAGATCTGGTTCCAACAATTGGTATCAGAGCCAAAGTTATTTATTACATAATTATTTATACATACTTAGATTATTTTTTAGATTAAATTTAATTTATAATCTGATTGTTAAATCTAAAATTAAAATTTTTAGATCAATCACGAACTGTAGGTTGTCCTGCTATAAAGTTTACCCCTTACAGTGCAAAAGTTATCCTAGTTCGTGTAGATCTATCTTTAATCATAAATTTGTTATATATGATCTAGATTAAATTTATGATTTATTAGATTTAAAAAATATTTAAATCTAAAATAAAATCTCTTTGTTAATAATTTTCATTCAAAGAACCATCATATATTTGTTTAAAAAATTTGCGCAGTTTAAAGTTAAAATTATTTTAATTACATGAACCTGTTTAGATTAGATCTAAAGTAGTTTCATGCTTATTTTACTTGCATTTTGATTATGAATCAAACATGCAACTTGGTTGGTAGAACCATGTTGTAAAAATATTTTACAAATATGAAAATTATTTTCGAAAAGCCGAACCCCAACCCTCAGCCCAAAACATAATTGAGAATTAAGAAGTTTTTTGATTAGGTTCTAGGATTGTGAATTGAAGAACCTAAGACACAAACCATAACACATTGAGTTAATGGGTTAGTGGAAATTAGGTCCATTAATTGGGTTAGACCTAAGGTTAGATTAAAGATAGACTTAATTAAAGAATTGACAAAATCTAATCAATTGTTGTCTTAGATTAGGTCAAAGATTCTCTAGATCAATTACAATAGTTGTAGTTGGTCAAATCCATGTCTTTAACGAGAACCAAATGGACTTGATTCTTGGCTAAGCGGTCTAGCACAAACTGTTAGGTTGATCTAATCAAAACTAATTAAACCAATTAGTGTCTAAGGTAAACTAGACCGGTGGTTTTTAATTGGCAGCCCGCTTATCTGACCATTTCTGATGGTGTCTAAGGCAAACTTTAGCAGACCCTCCCATCGATCGAACTTACCTGGCCTCTTGGTGAAATTATGTTTTGATCGGATCACTTGACTATTCAAGCTGACCCATGTCAGCTAGGTAAATCAGTGTGACTGATTTATGTGCTCCTAGACCAGCCCTTTTAATGGTCTCCCTTAAGCTGACTTGATGAAGCCAGTGGGAGAATCATGATAAGCTAGTTCATCTGACCTTCTCTTCTAAATCAATTAAATCTTCTAAAATTATTAGGTCCTTAAAATGAAATAGTTATGATGATAACTAGATCATAGCCTCCCATTAAGTGGATGATAATAGGTCCATCAATTGGATAATCATTAGAGGCCCAAAGGACTGGTGCTTATCGGCTGATGGAATTGTCATTCATAATATGATTTTTTGACTGCGTCTTTTTAAATGGTAGTTAGGTTAGCTAACCAAAGTTGGGCCTAATCATTCATTGGCTAGATGGGATAAGTATGATCATGTTAATGGTTGGACCTAACCAGACCTTTTCAGTGGAGGCCAAAGCCTACTGATTAGGGACTGGGGCAAAATTAAAATTACTAAAACTTGTTTAGAGAAATAATTGGTTATGAATCTATCCTTAGATGTACATCGATTGGCTAACCAAAATTGGGCTTGTATGCAGTCTAAGTGGATTCTAGTACCCACTAAAGAATTAGGATAATTCCTCGAATTTGAGGTAAAGGCTACCAATTCGAATAAAATAGTGGGAGAAATCTTTTGATTAAAGTCCAAATCTTTATGTTTAATGAATCAATTACTAATTAGGTTATAATTTTCTTTTGTACAGATATGGCCACTTCCCTATCGCTCCGATCATTGTTGGACAATGATCAGTTGGTGGGATCCAACTTTGGTAGCTGGTACCGAAAGTTGAAGATAGTTCTGGAGCATAAACGGATCTTATATGTGATAACGGATCTTGCACCTGACGAGCCAGCTGCCAATGCACGTGGAACAGTCAGAGATACTTACCAGAAGTGGCTGAGTGACTGGACCACGATGCGCTGCATCATGTTGGCTGCCATGACCAACGAGTTCAACCGTAGATTTGAGATGGCTCAGTCAAAAGACATGCTTCAAGTGTTGGAGGATGCCTTTGGCACACCCGATGACATGGAGAGGCACAAGACTAGTTGTGCCATCTTCAACGCTAAAATATGGATGGTGCCTCTGTCACTGATCATGTATTGTACATGATCGAGCTGATGGAGCGTTTAAGCAACCTCGGCTTTCTCTTGCATGAGTAGCTTGGGAAAGATGCAATACTGAACTCGCTGCCCAAGTCTTATCTCTCATTCCTCACTCATTATAGAATGTCAAAGCCTGAAGTAAACTATCATGGGTTACTGGAGTTGCTTCAGAACATTAAGAAGGATCACCAAATCCATAAGGAGTCGGTAACTTAGTGGGAGGTTCGTCTTTTGGTTCTTGATCCTTTAAAAAAGAAAAGAAGAACAAGAAGAAAAAAGTGAAGAAGGTGCAAGTTCAGACTGGGACATCTGTGCAGGGCCAGACTAGAAAGATCAAACCCGATAAGAGTCAAGCTGAATGCTTCTTTTGCAAGAAGCGGGGGCACTGAAAGAGGAACTGTCCTCAGTATATTGCCTCCCTGGATCCAAACAGACAGAGAAAGAAGCAAGCTGTTGCTGGGCAAGGTATTTATATGATAACTCCTTGCAATTTCTCTATTAGTGATATAACTGATTGGGTATTGGATGCCAGTAGCTCTTACCATATTTGTAATTCATTGTAGGGGTTGCAGGTCAGTAGGAGATTCGAGCAAGATGAGAGATTTCTGAATGTTGGAGATGGAAGATCAGCTTCAGTTCTAGCATTAAAAATCTTGAAACTTGTATTTGAATCCCATACCGTTGTTCTTAATGATTATCATTTTTGTCCCAGTTTTTTTTTAAATATTATTTCTGTAGGCCTTTTGGCCAAAAATGATTATAAAATTTTAATAAAAAAATAAATTTGTAATATCATTATGAATGGTGTTACTATATTTTGTGGACATTTGAACAATGGTGTGTATATGTTATCACAACCTGTTAACATAGTCTATTCTATTGGCAAGCATCCTAGATTAAATATTATATCAGATATCTACTTATGGTACTGTAGGCTAGGCCATATGAACAAGAACAGGATAAATAGATTGACTCAAGAGAGAATCCTCGAAGTCAGTGATTGTGAATCACTTCCAACCTGTGAGTCCTGTCTTCTTGGTAAAATGACTAAGTCACCTTTTACTGAAAAAGATGAGAGAGCTACTGAGCTCTTGGGCTTAGTACATACTGATGTATGCGGGCCCATGAGCACAAGTGCTAGAGGTGGATATTTCTACTTCATCACTTTCATGGTTGATCTATCCAAGTATGGATATGTCTATCTATTCATTTGAAATGTTCAAACGATTCCGAAGTGAAGTAGAAAAATAAAGTAGGAAGAGTATTAAAACTCTTCGGTCTAACTGAGGAGGAGAATACCTTCCTAATGAGTTTCTCACATATCTAGGAGAGAATGGGATTCTCTCCTAATAAACTCCTCCAGGAACACCATAGCATAATGGTGTGTTTGAAAGGAGAAATCGGACTCTGTTAGATATGGTCTGATTCATGATGGGTTTTGCCAACTTGCCGATATCCTTCTGGGGATATGCACTCGAATCGACTTGTTATCTGTTAAATAAGGTTCCAAGTAAGTCTGTAATTAAGACTCCATATGAGATATGGATAGGGCGTAAGCCAGTACTTTCACATCTTAGGGTCTGGGGGTGCCCGACCTATGTCAAACGGTTAGTTACAGAATAACTCGGATCTAGGTCTGATAAATTCACATTCATAGGATACCCCAAAGAGACAAAGCATATTTTTTCTATCATGCTGATGAACAAAAGGTGTTCGTCAGTCTTAAGGCAATCTTTTTTTAGAAAAGGAGTTTCTTAATACAGGAACCATTGCCTCTAAGGTTGAACTTGATGAAGTTTAACAGGTAGAAGGACTGACACCAATAGCTGAACCTGAGTCAGAATTGATTAGATCAGATTCGAAGCACAATGTACTTGCACCATTAAGGTGATCCGATAGAGTACCGCGTCAGTCAAACAGATACTATAGTTTTTTGATCTGGGATGGTGATCCCATCGAACTCGATGAGGATGATGAAGATCCAATCACCTATATGGATGTAATGCAAAGATCTGATTTCGAGAAATGGCTTGAAGCCATGAAATCCGAAATGAAGTCCATGAAGGTCAATGATGTATGGACATTAGTTAACCTACCTGAAGGGGTTAAACCCATTGGGTGTAAATGGGTCTTCAAAAAGAAGAGGGACGCAGATGGAAAGGTGGAGACCTATAAAGCCCATCCAGTTGCTAAGGGGTATCATCAACATTATGGTATTGACTATGATGAGACGTTCTCTCGTATGGCAATGTTCAAATTCATTCAGATAATGCTTGCAATAGCTGCCCATCTGAATTATGAGATATGATAGATGGATGTAAAGACAGTTTTTTTGAATGGAAAGCTGATCGAAGAGGTGTATATGATACAACCTGAGGGGTTTACATCCACAGATAAGTCCAAGGTGTGCAAGCTTTAGAGATCCATTTATGGATTGAAGCAAGTTTCTCAGAGTTAGAACATGTATTTTGATAAGGTGATCAAAACATATGACTTCGTTAAGAACGGAGAAGAGCCCTACATGTATAAATGGGCAAATGGTCTAGTTATGGTATTCTTTGTCTTGTATGTGATGACATTCTCTTAATCGAGAATGACATCCCCACACTATAGGGAATAAAAGTTTGATTATCATCGTAGTTCTCTATGAAGGACTTGGGTGAAGCATCCTACATCCTAGGGATGAAGATCTATTGGGATAGATCTAAAAGGATGCTTGGGTTATCCCAGTCCACGTACATAGACACTGTGCTGAAGAGGTTCAGTATGGAGAATTCCAAGAAGGGCTATCTATCAATAGGCCATGTAATTTCTCTCTCTAAGAAAGATTGTTCGACAACTCCTGAAGAGAGAAAGCGTATGAGTAGAGTCCCATATGCTTCGATTGTGAGATCTATCATATACATCATGATATGTACAAAGTCAGATATGGCATACTCACTAAGAGTAGTGAGTAGATACCAATATGATCCTGGAGAAAATCATTGGAAAGTGGTTAAAACCATCTTTAAGTATTTTAGAAATACTAAGGACCAATGGTTGGTTTATGGTGAGTCAGAACTGAAACTTGTGGGGTTCACAGACTCCAGCTTTCAATCTGACTATGATGATAGCAGAAGCGTGTCGGGTTATATCTTTACTCTGAATGGTGGAGCCATTTGCTGGAATAGTTTCAAGCAGCATACTGTGGCAGACTCTGTTTGTGAGACGGAGTACATTGCAGCATCGGATGCCGTGAAGAAAGCTATGTGGCTGAAAAAATTCATCACTAAGCTCGAAGTAGCACCCTCTCTCAATGGTTCGATCCTGCTCTACTACGACAGCACTGGTGTCATAGCGCAGGCGAAGGAATCCAAAGCACACCAACAGACGAAGCATATTTTATTCCGCTTCCACCTGATCTGAAAGATCATGGATCGAGATGATGTCGACCTTCAGAAGATCGATGGAAAAGAGAACCTGGCCGACCCCTTCACTAAAGTCCTAACAATAAAGGAGTTCGACTGTTGCTCTTTAGATTGATTTTGATGATTACAAAGCAGTTGAAGGAGTACTAATATTTTTCACTTGAAAAAGACTTTTTGCTCTTCAGGGGCAAAATCATAATTTTACCAAAACCATGATTTGAAAGCATCAAATGATAGAACAAAAGATTTGTGATCCATTGGCGAAAATTTTATTATTTTTGGACTTGTATTTTGAAAGATATGCATGTTTGAAAATCATGAGTCGACCCATGAGTCAACTCATGGCACATGAGCTGTTTGGCACGCAGATTTTTTGGCTTGGCACAACCTGTGAGTTGACCCATGAGTCGACCCCCAAGGTATGAGTCGACCATGAGTCGACCCCTACAGTTTTTAGGCCAAAAATCACAGAACCTTATTTTCTGATGATTCTCTGATGTTCTTCCACAGAGGTCAACCCATGAGTCGACCCCCAGGCATGAGTCGACCCATGAGTCGACTCCTGTGATGGAATTTTTCCGCAACGGCTAGTTTTTAACCCGTTTTAAGTGCTTTTAATGCTCATTTATTGTGGTCTAACGGCTCTTTTTCAGCCTAGAATATTTTCACTATTTTTTAAAGCTATAAAAGGGATAAAAAGGTAGAAATCAACAAGAAGAAAAAAAAAGAAGTAAAGAAGAAGTATCAAGAAGAGAGATTTTGAAAAAGGGATTT
Source organism: Elaeis guineensis (assembly GCF_000442705.2). NCBI lineage: Eukaryota > Viridiplantae > Streptophyta > Magnoliopsida > Arecales > Arecaceae > Elaeis > Elaeis guineensis. The sequence goes on from NC_026003.2 coordinate 26,215,642, forward strand.
CAAGCAAATTTTTCAGCCCTAAGCAAAAGCTCACTCAAAGCATTCAAGAAGCCTTTGATCCAAGCTCACCAACTCCTCAAGTGCACATTCTAGTCTCCAACCACTTTGAGAAAATCTAAAAGGGTCTTCTTCTTCTTGAGTAAAGAGTATTTAAAGTCTCATACGCTCATTAAAGGAGCTTTCTTTGTGCTTACTTGTGCTATTCATTGTTATACTTTGTTTGTGTTATTGTTTTTGTTTTGGAAGGGTTTCAAAACATGGAAAGGTTGATCCGAACCTTGAATCGGAGTGTATTGGGTTGGTTTGTACTCGAAAAATAAGTGGACTAGCTTGGGATAGCTAGAGTCAAGTTTCCGACGTTTGTATTCAGGTTGAATACAAGATTAGTGGATTGGAATTCCCAAGTAGGAGCTTGGGGAGTGGATGTAGGTGCAAGGTTGGCACCGAACCACTATAAATCTTTTTGTTTGTGGTGTGCCTAATTGCTCTTCTTTAACTCTTCATTATTCTCTTGCATTCTAGCTTTTAGCCATTAGCCTTGAATTAATTTTACTCTCCCTATTTATTTAGCTTTTGTCAAATATTTCTCATAAGTTATAAGTTAAGCTTAAAATTTTTAGAAATCTAATTCACCCCTCCTCTTGGGTTGCATAGCTGGGCAACAAGTGGTATCAGAGCCCGGTGGTCTAGCCCTTCTTTGATCTAAACAGTCAAAGAGCCAAAGATCTATGGCAACTCATGTTGGCACTTTTCTAGCCGAGGGGCAATCCACCAACCAACCTCCACTTTTCAATGGGTCTAATTATACCTATTGGAAAGCTCGGATGAAAATATTCATTCAAGCACTCGACTATGATATGTGGAGTATCATAGTGAACGGTCCTCACACACCCACTAAAATTATAGATGGTGAGGAATCAACCAAACTCAAGAAAGAATGGGATGAGGTTGATAAGAAGATGGCCCAATTAAATGCTAAAGCAATGAATGTTCTTTATTATGCTCTTGATGCTAACGAATTTAATCGCATTTCTACTTGCTCATCTGCTAAAGAAATATGGGATAGGTTAAAAGTAACCCATGAGGAACCAATCAAGTAAAGGAGTCTAAAATCAACATGCTTGTGCATAAATATGAATTGTTTAAAATGGAGCATGATGAGTCCATAACTGGAATGTTTACTGGCTTTACTGATATTATTAATGTTTAAAGAGTCTTGACAAGTCCTATACTAACAGTGAGCTTGTAAGAAAGATTCTCAGGTCCTTATCAAGAACTTGGGAAGCCAAAGTGACTGCCATTCAAGAAGCTAAGGACTTAACATTCTACCCTTGGAAGAGCTTCTTGGATCATTGATGACTCATGAGCTGAGCATGAAGCAACATCAAGAGGAAGAAGTCAAAAAGAAAAGAATAATTGCCCTTAAATCCATAGCTCCACCAGATGAAGAAACTGATGACACTGAAGACGAAGAACAGGATGAAGAGATGGCACTCATTACCCAAAGATTCAAGAAAGTTTTGAGAAAAAGAAAACAGGGGATGAGGAAGAGGCCATTCACAAAAAGGGAACAGAGCAAAGAAAAAGAGAAAGACCAACCCCTTATCTGCTACGAATGCAAGAAGTCAGAACACTTCAAATCGAATGCCCTCAGCTGAAGAAAGGTCCCAAGAAGTACAAGAAGAAGGCCATGATGGCCACTTGGAGTGCGAGTGATGACTCAAGCTCCGACGAGGAAAACTCAACCGAACAAGCCAACCTGTGCCTTATGGCACACGAAAATGAGGTAATTTCTGAAACTCCTAGTGAATTTACATTTGAAGAATTACATGAAGTATTCTATGATTTAGTTGATGAATTAAAGAAACTAGGGATGAAGAACAAAGATCTAAAATTGAAAAATCAATCTTTATTGAAACAAACTAAAATATTTTAATTGAAAAATCCACCCTGCTTCAAGAAAATCAAAGCTTAAAGAATAAAATTGCCAAGCTAAAATCAATAGTAAAAAAGTTCACCTTGAGTTTAAATAAACTCAATATGATTCTTGATAATCAAAAAGCTATGTATGATAAGGCTGGACTTGGCTATAACCCCTTGAAGAAATAAAAATATCTGAAAAATATTTATGTAAACTCTTTAAGTAACAAGTCTTCTAATATTACTTGCTTCAAATATGGTAGAGTAGGACATAAGTCATACACTTGCTTCTCTAACAAGTCTGCAAACTCAACTATAAAGAAAATATGGGTTCCAAAAGGAACCATTATGACTAACCAAAAAGGACCCAAGAAAGCTTGGGTACCTAAAACAAAAACTTGACTTTTGCTTGCAGGTGTGTCTAGCATCCCAAGGAGAAAACAAGAAATGGTATCTTGACAGTGGATGCTCGAGACACATGACTGGTGATGAATCCCAATTCATCACTCTTGATGCTAAGGATGGAGGGATGTCACCTTTGGAGACAATGGCAAAGGAAAGATCATCGGTATAGGTAACATTGGTATCACTCCCTCCAAATACATTGAAAATATTTTGTTAGTAGATGGTTTAAAGCATAATTTACTAAGCATTAGTCAATTTTGTGATAAAGGATATAAAGTTATTTTTGAATCGTCTGTTTGCATTGTAACTAGTCCTATTAATGATGGCATTAAATTTATTGGACATAGACATGGTAATGTTTATATGATAGATTTAAATGATTTAGCCAAAATAAATATGCAATGCCTAGTATCCTTGAATGCTAAAATTAATGAGACTAGTTGGCTTTGGCATCGTAGACTTGCACACATTAGCATGCATTCTCTTTCAAAATTAATTAAGAAAGATTTAGTTCTTGGTTTGCCAAAACTGAATTTTGAAAAGGATAGAATTTGTGATGCATGCCAACTAGGAAAACAAACAAGAGTTTCATTTAAATCCAAAAATATTGTTTCAACCTCTAGACCTTTAGAGCTTTTGCATATGGACTTATTTGGACCTACTAGAACCACTAGTCTAGGAGGAAAACGATATGATTTTTAATTATAGATGATTACTCTCGTTTTACTTGGGTTTTTTTTTTAGCACACAAAGATGAAATTTTTTATGTTTTCACTAAATTTTACTGAAAAGTCACTAATGAGAAAAGATTTTCAATTCAAAATATTCGAAGCGATCATGGAACTGAATTTGAAAATCAAGACTTTGAAAACTTTTGTGATGAAAAGGGAATTGGCCATAACTTCTCTGCTCCTAGGACACCCCAACAAAATGGGGTAGTAGAAAGAAAAATAGAACCTTAGAAGAAATGGCCCGTACCATACTTTGTGAAAGCAACCTTCCAAGATATTTTTGGCGGAAGCAATCAACACAGCATGTTACATTTTAAATCGTGCTTTGATTAGACAAATTTTAAAGAAAACCCCCTATGAGCTTTGGAAAGAAAGAAAACCTAATATTGCTTATTTTCATATTTTTGGTTGCTGATGTTTTGTGTTAAATAATGGTAAAGAAAGATTTGGAAAATTTGATGCAAAATCAGATGAAGCAATCTTTCTTGGTTACTCCTCCACTAGTAAAGCTTTTAGAGTTTTTAACAAAAGAACTTTAGTAGTAGAGGAGTCCATACATGTTGTCTTTGATGAATCTAACGATCTTCCTTCAAGGAAGAATGAAGGTGTTGATGATGCAGATCCTCTTATAGAAGGAATGAAGGAGATCACTCTGAAAGATTCAACAGTTCAAGATGACAAGGAACATGAAGACAAACAGGATGAGGGAGGTGAAGAACATCAAGAACAACCTAAGGTACAAATGACCTACCCAAAGAATGGAGGTATGTTCACAATCACCCTAAGAAGCTAATTATTGGTGATCCTATGCATGGGGTAAAAACTGTTCTTCACTTAGAGATGTATTTAATCATTTGCTTTTGTATCTCATCTTGAACCAAAAACTATTGAAGAAGCTGAAAATGATTATAATTGGATTAATGCAATGCAAGAGGAACTTAATCAATTTGAAAGAAATAATGTATGGACTTTAGTATCAAGACCTAAAAATTATTCAATAATTGGCACAAAATGGGTCTTTAGGAACAAATTAGATGAACATGAAAATGTAATAAGAAATAAAGCAAAATTGGTTGCTAAAGGTTATAATCAAGAAGAAGGAATTGATTTTGATGAGACTTTTGTACCTGTTGCTAGATTAGAGGCTATTAGACTTCTACTTGCATATGCTTGCTTTATGAAATTCAAATTATTTCAAATGGATGTCAAAAGTGCATTTTTGAATGGATATATTGTTGAAGAAGTCTATGTAGAACAACCCCCAGGATTTGAAAATCATACTTTTCCTAATTATGTTTTTAAATTAAATAAAGCTCTATATGGATTAAAACAAGCACCTAGTGCTTGGTATGATAGGCTAAGCAAATTCTTACTAAATAATAGTTTTTCAAGAGGTAATGTAGACACAACCCTCTTTATTAAAAAAATCAAAATGATATGTTAGTTATACAAATTTATGTTGATGACATAATTTTTGGGTCTACTAATGAATCTCTTTGTCAAGACTTTGCTAAGCTCATGCAGGGGGAGTTCGAGATGAGCATGATGGGAGAACTTACTTTCTTCCTCGGACTCCAAATCAAACAAACAAAAGAAGGAATCTCCATCATCCAAAGCAAGTACACAAGGAATTACTCAAAAAATTTGGAATGAGAACTCCAGAGCAATTGGCACACCCATGAGCCCCTCATGTAAGCTTGACAAGGATGAAGAAGGTAAATACGTAGACTTAAAATACTATGAGGTATGATTGGCTCTCTATTATATTTAACTGCAAGTAGGCCTGATACATGTTTAGTGTTTGTTTATGTGCTAGATTTCAATCTAATCCTAAAGAATCTTACTTGAATGCTGTTAAAAGAATCCTTAGATATTTAAATGGTACTCAAACTCTAGGATTATGGTACTCTAAGGACTCACTAATTGATTTATTAGGATATTCAGATGCTGATTTTGCTGGATGTAGATTAGACAGAAAGAGCACTAGTGGAACTTACCAATTTCTTGGAGTTAACCTAATCTCCTAGTTTAGTAAGAAACAAAATTCGGTAGCACTGTCTACGGTTGAGGCCGAATACATTGCAGCCGAAAGTTGTTGTGCTCAAATCTTGTGGATTAAGCAACAACTCGAAACTTTGGTATCAAACTTAATGAAACACCCATAAGATGTGACAACACTAGTGCCATAAATCTAACTAAAAATCCAATTCAACATTCAAGGTCTAACATATTGAAATAAGACATCATTTTATAAGAGAACATGTTCAAAATAAAAATATAATTCTTGAATATATTTGCACTAAAAATCAATTAGCTGATATCTTTACAAAGCCCTTAGTGATGATAGATTCTGTGAAATTAGGAGAAATCTAGGAATTCTTGATCCTTTTGCCTAAATATTTCTCCAATTCTAAGAAATCGATGTCAAAATTTCTTTGAGCTCAATTTTCATCATCTCTCTTGGACCTAAAAGCTCAAGATTATCATTCTCACAACTTGTCATTGAGCAAAATTTCTTCTCCCAAAATTTTAAATTTTTTTGGAATTTATTCATATTTTTTTTGAAATTTTGTGATTCATGAGTCGATCCCCTAGGGTCGACCCAATGGCATACTTGAAATTCTTTGCCAACTTCCCACGGGTTCTTTTCTTTTTAACTTAAAGCCTGTTCATGAGCCGACCCCTTCTTCTTCTTCGTCTTCCTCCCTCCAAGACTCTTCGTCCTCATCTTCGTTCTCTCCAAAACAAGGATTTAGCCCAAAGATCATTCTCCCTTCACATCTCCACCTCAAATCACCCCTTGGGAAAGGAGCTTCTCGCATCTTTCTCCCTTGATTGAAGTGGTTGGAGTGTGCCCTAGCTTCACCATTCTTCTCAAAATCGTCTTTTCTCTCTACCAAAATCCCTTTCCATCCTCTAGTAACCCTCCTTCTCCTCACCCATTTGATCTTCCGAGTCTCCCTGCCTGCTCTTGTGGTGAGAATGGCACCAAAGATGAAACTCCCTCAAAGAAGGAAATCAGTCCATGCCTGGAAGAAGGCGTCCGTAGAAAAAGGCAAGCTTCTCAGACCTCCTCTGCTCCCATTCCAGCTTCAGCGTCTGCACCAGGTCCCTCTCAGTCTCCCCTTAGCCCTAGCAAAATCCCTCTCTCTGACAGAAAGGTAGAAACCGGCAAGAATGTGGACTTCAGGTTTTTTGAAAAAGAGGGTTTCTCCTTTGGGTCAAAGATCAAAAACCAAGGTTGGGGATTTTATTGTTCTCTCAAGGAAGTTACATATGTAGACTTGGTTAGAGAGTTTTATCTAAATCTGCACTATGGCAATGGAACAGTAACTTCTACTGTTAAGGAATTGATATCTGCTTAGATCCTATTATTTTGGGAGAGATTCTACATTTGCCCTGTGAGGGATATTCTAACATGGAACTCCCAGTGAAGGAAGAAGGGATCAATATAATTTTAGGAGAAACTTACTTGGAAAGTCTAAATAAATTAGAAGCCAAAATCTTGTCAATTGAAATGAGAATTCTACATCAATTAGTGACAAAGCTTTTCTTCCCGAGAAGTGGTAGACATGACCTCCTTTCTGGCAGAGACATATGTATAATATTTCATGTGATCACCCAAACCCCCTTAAACCTCCCAGCTTTAATGATTGAGGCCATGAGAGAAACACTGAATAGATCCAAGGCACATCTGCCTTTTGGTATGGCCCTCACACTGGTATTCAGGAGGTTTGGAGTTAGTTTTGAGGGGGAGGCATCTGCTAGGCTTTCTCACGCTGACACCATCAACCAACACACTCTACACCGCATGGGATTCACTAGGATTGATGGTAGTTGGATCAAGGGTATAGAAGAAAGAGCTGAGGAGAGAGCTGAGGACAGAGTTGAGGACAGAGCTGAGGAAGAAGGTCCCTCATCACCTCTCCATGACTTCAGGGCAGCATCTCCAGACATCCAATTTGTTTCAGATCCAGAGGCTGGCCCTTCGGAGTCCATCAGGAGGCACACACCAGTTCAGCAGCCAGACAGCAGAGCACTTCCCTCAGTGTTCAGATTGGCTGATGATCAGATTGAGCAGATTTCTCAGCGTGTGGCTTCCTTGCTTTCTCGTCAGTAAGCACTTCTGCGTTTGCACCGGGATCCACATCATTAGATGCATCTGATCAGACCTTGATCCCCCATATCTCCACTATATTTCAGATGATCACAGATCAGTCAGTTCAAATTCAGCAGCTCGAGGATTACATTTTGAGACTGACTGGGAGAGTGCTTGACTTGCAGGGGCAAGTCTTAGCTTTGGCCCATCCTCAGCCACAAGAGTGTACTATTGAGGTCACAGACCTAACTGCGGAGGCTGGCAGACTCAGAGGTGTTTTGGAGGGTGGTTTTGATTTCTTGAGGAGAGAGATCAGAGGCTCTAGTGAGCATGCTTCTACACAGTTCACTGCACTGCTTCAGTCTGTTTCGAGAGCTCTGAACATTTTTGATTCCATCAGGCTCTCTCTTGCAGTCCAGTCTTTGGCCTCTGAACGTTCTCAGCCTTCAGGATCATCTCGCCCACCTACTCGTGCCAGCACCTCCACTCATGGCAGAGGCAGACGGGGTAGAGGACGAGTCCTTGGTTGTGATCCATCATCTCCCCACCCCATCTCTGATACATCTGATTCTGATCCATAGAGTCATGAGCTCTACTAGATCCTTGTTGTTAGTCATGTTGTTGTTCTTTCTAGGATCTATCTTTTGGGCCATGTAATGATGTTAACTAGTTGACTTTTATATTATGAAATATGTATTGAAACAACTATGGTATCAATCATCTTTTAATTATATATCTACTCTTTGTAATGGTATCAATCATCTCTTGACTATATTTCTTCTCTTTGTTGCTAATTCATATCTATGGTACTCATTGGCATATTTTGTTTTATGATTGCTGTATTCAGGAGGAGTAAACATTAATGATTAGCACAAGAAGTTTGAAGAAACACTAAAGAAAAAATATATTCAAAAAAAGAGGGGGAGTTAACAATGTTTGATGATGTCAAAAAGGGAGAGAAATTAAAAAAAAAATCAAAAGCAGGATTATTAAATGACTTAAAAATACAATGAGTGAATTGCTAAGCAAAAGTATCAAAAGAAAGATAAATAAAAGACTTAAAAATAAAATGAGTGAATTGGGAGAAATTAAAATATCAAAAACACGATTGATAACAAAATGAGTGAATTGCTAAGCACAAAGCAATTGAGCAACCTTTAAAATTACTTCTAAGACATGCTCTGATATGCTTTAAAATTAGACATGCTCTGATACATCTTAAAATTTGACATGCTCTGACATGCTTTAAAAAATTAATTCTTAGGCATGTATTGATACACTTAATTGTTAAACATGCTCTGATACTAAAACTAAAATAATCAAATAAGAATGAGCGAATTTTCAAGAAAATTTGAAAAACAAGCAAATGAGATATTTTCAAACACGCAATTTTCAAATCCTAATGTAAATTCTGCTTTGCTCTGATAACAAAAATAAATTTTTTACTCTGATACCAAAATCACATAATCAAATGAGCAAATTTTCAAATCATTAAGCAATGGGCAAATTATTTATGCAAATGGGCACATGTATCACATGCCAAAAGAATCAATCTTATTTTCAAGCAAATGCACTTATAAGTTGGTAGTAAATTTCCTATTTATCTTCAAACTATCTATAATGCATTTCATTGAAATTCATGATCATTGATTCATATAAATGCTTTTGTTCAAATATTTTGTCATCATCAAAAAGGGAGAGATTGTTGCTCCTTAGATTGATTTTGATGATTACAAAGCAGTTGAAGGAGTACTAATATTTTTCACTTGAAAAAGACTTTTTGCTCTTCAGAGGCAAAATCGTAATTTTACCAAAACCCTGATTTGAAAGTATCAAATGATAGAACAAAAGATTTGTGATCCATTGGCGAAAATTTTATTATTTTTGGACTTGTATTTTGAAAGATATGCATGTTTGAAAATCATGAGTCGACCCATGAGTCAACTCATGGCACATGAGCTGTTTGGCACGCAGATTTTTTGGCTTGGCACAACCTGTGAGTCGACCCATGAGTCGACCCCCAAGGCATGAGTCGACCCATGAGTCGACCCCTGCAGTTTTTAGGCCAAAAATCACAGAACCTTATTTTCTGGTGATTCTCTGATGTTCTTCCACAGAGGTCGACCCATGAGTCGACCCCCAGGCATGAGTCGACCCATGAGTCGACCCCTGTGATGGAATTTTTCCACAACGGCTAGTTTTTAACCCGTTTTAAGTACTTTTAATGCTCATTTATTGTGGTCTAACGGCTTTTTTTCAGCCTAGAATATTTTTCACTATTTCTTAAAGCTATAAAAGGGACAAAAAGATGAAAATCAACAAGAAAAAAAAAAGAAGAAAAGAAGAAGTATCAAGAAGAGAGATTTTGAAAAAGAGATTTCAAGCAAACTTTTCAGCCCTAAGTAAAAGCTCACTCAAAGCATTCAAGAAGCCTTTGATCCAAGCTCACCAACTCCTCAAGTGCACATTCTAGTCTCCAACCACCTTGAGGAAATCAAAAAGGGTCTTCTTCTTCTTGAGTAAAGAGTATTTAAAGTCTCATACGCTCATTAAAGGAGCTTTCTTTGTGCTTACTTGTGCTATTCATTGTTATACTTTGTTTGTGTTATTATTTTTATTTTGGAAGGGTTCCAAAATAAGGGAAGGTTGATCCGAACCTTGAATCGGAGTGTATTGGGTTGGCTTGTACCCAGAAAACAAGTGGACTAGCTTGGGATAGCTAGAGTCAGAGTTTCCGACGTTTGTATTCGGGTTGAATACAAGATTAGTGGATTGGAATTCCCAAGTAGGAGCTTGGGGAGTGGATGTAGGTGCAAGGTTGGCACCGAACCACTATAAATTCTTTTGTTTGTGGTGTGCCTAATTGCTCTTCTTTAACTCTTCATTATTCTCTTGCATTCTAGCTTTTAGCCATTAGTCTTGAATTAATTTTACTCTCCCTATCTATTTAGCTTTTGTCAAACATTTCTCATAAGTCATAAGTTAAGCTTAAAATTTTTAGAAACCCAATTCACCCCCCCTCTTGGGTTGCATAGCTGGGCAACATCGACAACCACAAGTCGAAGATGGGTATTAGATACTGTGCTTGGCTTTAGAACAAGTGGGTGTTGTTAAAAAATATGTCCTGACTGACCCTTCTTTCATAGCTTTTATGGCACATAATATACGCATTTTGCTGGTGATCCACACACAAAAAGAAAGAGGGGGTGCCCAAGAGTTGGGCACCCCTTATCTTGCCATGTTTGGATAACCCTTCATTAGGTATTTCATCTAGACAAAGACTCTATCATATCTCTCTAGTTAAAATGAATTTCTTCATGAAATTTTTGTGAAAAATAGAGAAAATAGAGATCTTTGGGGTGCACAAAATTTAGGGAGAAATAAGGTTGGGGCGTGGAGATACAATAGACACAAGACTAGGTATCTAGGTGAGAGCAAAGAGAAGAAGAAGAGGATCTTCTTCTGGGGTTGCTGAGTTCACCTCTTTTCTTCCTCCATCTGTGAGTTTTCTGAGAGTGTCTCAAATCTAAAACTTTTTCTCCTACTTCTTATCTTTGGAAGAGTCCTAATCAAGAAGAAAGAGGCATCTGATCGACCATCGAAGAAGGATCAGTGCAGTACTGCATACTGTGCTGATTTCCTGGACCAAGACTTCTGATCGTGATTCGTGGGCTCATGTGGATGACTCCTAAAGGCCGGATCTATGTGTGGCTCACAACATCATCTTCAAGTCCAGATCAGCAAAGTTAGAACATCTAACTTGCAAGGTAACAGATCTGATCTATTATATTTTACATACATTAGATGTAGTATAGAAACATGTTGATATGATCAACATGTAGTTCTTGCTCTTTATATTTTAATTTTTGATTTAATACCATATAATAATCATGTAATAGGATCTTAGATCTAAAGATTCTCTATTTTTATAATATAAATTATAATTTATTTTAATCATCCGCTGTCTGATCTTGAAAAAGTTTTAAGATTTAACCCTGAACCCTAGACCTGATTCCAACAATTGGTATCAGAGCCAAAGTTGTTTATTACATAATTATTTATACATACATAGATTGTTTCTTAGATTAGATCTAATTTATAATCTGATTGTTAAAATTAAAATTAAAATTTTTAGATCAATCATGAACTGTAGGTTGTCCTGCTGTAAGGTTTATCCCTTACAGTGCAAAGGTTGTCCTAGTTCGTGTAGATCTACCTTTAATCATAAATTTGTTAGATGTGATCTAGATTAAATTTATAATTTATTAGATTTAAAAGATATTTAAATCTAAAATAAAATCTCTTTGTTAATAATTTTTGCATAAAGAACCATCATATATTTGTTTGGGAAATTTGCGCAGTTCAAAGTTAAAATTGTTTCAATTATATGAACCTATTTAGATTAGATCTAAAGTAGTTTCATGCTTATTTCACTTGCATTTTGATTATGAATCAAACATGCAACTTGGTTGATAGAACCATATTGTAAAAATATTTTACAAACATAAAAATTATATTCATAAAGCCGAACCCCAACCCTCAGTCGAAAACTTAATTGAGAATTAAGAAGTTGTTTGATTAGGTTCTACGATTGTGAATTGAAGAACCTAAGACACAAACCATAACACATTGAGTTAATGGGTTAGTGAGAATTAGGTCCATTAATTGGGTTAGACCTAAGGTTAGATTAAAGATGGACTTAATTAGAGAATTGACTAAATCTAATCAATTGTTGTCTTAGATTAGGTCAAAGATTCTCAAGATCAATTACAATAGTTGTAGTTGGTCAAGTCCATGTCTTTAACGAGAACCAAATAGACTTGATTCTAGGCTAAGCGATCTAGCATGAACTGTTAGATTGATCTAATAGAAACTAATTAAACCAGTTGGTGTCTAAGGTAAACCAGATCGATGGTTTTTAATTGGCAGCCCACTTTAGCAGACCCTCCCACCGATCGAACTTACCTGGCCTCTTGGTGAAATTATGTTTTGATTGGATTACTTGACTATTCGAGCTGATCCATGTCAGCTAGGTAAATCAATGTGACTGATTTAGGTGCTCCTAGACCAGCCCTTTTAATGGTCTCCCTTAAGCTGACTTGATGAAGCCAGTGGGGGGATCATGATAAGCTGGTTCATCTGACCTCCTCCTCTAAATCAATTAAATCCTCTAAAATTATTAGGTCCTTAAAATAAAATAGTTATGGTGATAACTAGATCATAGCCTCCCATTAAGTGGATGATAATGGATCCATCAGTTGGATAATCATTGGTGGCCCAAAGGCCTGATGCTTATCGACTGATGGAATTGTCATTCATAATATGATTTCTTGACTGTACCTTTCTAAATGGTAGTTAGGTTAGCCAACCAAAGTTGGGCCTAATCATTCATTGGCTAGATGGGCCAAGTATGGTCATGTTAATGGTTGGACCTAACCAGATCTTTTCAGTGGAGGCCAAAGCTTATTGATTAAGGACTGGGGTAAAATTAAAATTACTAAAAATTATTTAGAGAAATAATTGGCTATGAACCTATCCTTAGATGTATATGGATTGGCCAACCAAAGTTGGGCTTGTGTGTAGTCTAAGTGGATTCTAGTACCCAATAAAGAATTAAGGTAATTCCTCGAATTGGAGGTAAAGGCTACCAATTCGAATAAAATAATGGGAGAAACTTTTTGATTACAGTCCAAATCTTTAAGTTTAATGAATCAATTACTAATTAGGTTATGATACTTTTTTATGCAGATATGGCCACTTTTCTATCGCTCCAATCATTGTTGGACAATGATCAGTTGGTGGGACCCAACTTCGGTAGCTGGTACCGAAAGTTGAAGATTGTTCTGGAGCATGAACGGATCCTATATGTGATAACAGATCCTGTACCTGAGGAGCTAGCTGTCAATGCATGTGGAACAGTCAGAGATACTTACCAGAAGTGGTTCAGTGATTGGACCACGGTGCGCTGCATCATGCTGGCTGCCATGAGCAACGAGTTCAGTCATAAATTTGAGACGGCTCAACCAAAGGACATGCTTCAAGTGTTGGAGGATGCCTTTGGCACACTCGATGATGTGGAGAGGCACAAGACTAGTTGTGCCATCTTCAATGCTAAAATACGGGATGGTGCCTCTGTCACTGATCATGTATTGTACATGATTGAGCTGATGGAGTATTTGAGCAACCTCGGCTTTCCCTTGCATGAGCAGCTTAAGAAAGATGCAATACTGAACTCGCTGCCCAAGTCTTATCTCCCATTCCTCACTCATTATAGAATATCAAAGCCTGAAGTAAACTACCATGGATTTCTGGGGTTGCTTTAGAACATTGAGATAGATCACCAACTCCATAAGGAGTCAGTGAACTTAGTGGGAGGTTCGTCTTCTGGTTCTCGACCAAAAGGAAGAAGAATAAGAAGAAGAAAGTGAAGAAGGTGCAAGTTCAGACTGGGACATCTATGCAGGGCCAGACCAGAAAGATCAAGCTCGATAAGAGTCAAGTTGTATGCTTCTATTGCAAGAAGCGGGGGCACTGAAAGAGGAACTGTCCTCAGTATATTCCTCTCTAGACCCGAACAGGCAGAGAAAGAAGCAAGCTATTGCTAGGCAAGGTATTTATATGATAACTCCTTATAATTTTTCTATTTGTGATATAACTGATTGGGTATTGGATACCGATAGCCCTTATCATATTTGCAATTCGTTGTAGGGTTGTAGGTCAGTAGGAGATTCGAGCAAGGCGAGAGGTTTCTAACGTTGGAGATGGAAGACCAGTTTTGATTCTAGCATTAGGAATCTTAAAACTTGTATTTGAGTCCCATACCATTGTTCTTAATGATTGTCATTTCTGTCCCAATTTTTTTTTATATGTTATTTCTGTAGGCCTTCTAACCAAAAATGATTATAAAATTTTAATAAAGAAACAAGTTTGTAATATCATTATGAATGATGTTACTATATTTTGTAGATATTTGAACAATGGTGTGTATATGTTATCACAATCTGTTAACGTAGTCTATTCTATTAGCAAGCATCCTAGTTTAGATATTATATCAGATATCTACTTATGGCACTATAGGCTAGGTCATATAAACAAGAACAGGATAAACAGGTTGACTCAAGAGAAAATCCTCGAAGTAAGTGATTGTGAATCACTTCCAACCTGTGAGTCCTGTCTTCTTGATAAAATGACCAAGTCACCTTTTACTGAAAAAGGTAAGAGAGCTACTGAGCTCTTGGTTCTAGTACATACTGATGTATGTGGGCCCATGAGCACAAGTGCTAGAGGTGGATATTTCTACTTCATCACTTTCATGGTTGATCTATCCTGGTATGGATATGTCTATCTGATGAAACATAAGTCGAATTCATTTGAAATATTCAAACAATTTCAAGTGAAGTAGAAAAATAAACTGGGAAGAGTATTAAAACTCTTCAGTCTGATCCAGGAGGAAAATACCTTTCTAGTGAGTTTCTCACATATCTAGGAGAGAATGAGATTCTCTCCCAATGGACTCCTCCAGGAACACCACAGCATAATGGTGCATCTGAAAGGAGAAATCAGACTCTGTTAGATATGGTCCGATCCATGATAGATTTTGCCAACTTGTCGATATCCTTCTGGGGATATGCACTCGAATCGATCTGTTATCTGTTAAATAGGGTTCCAAGTAAGTCTGTAATTGAGACTCCATCTGAGATATGGACAGGACGTAAGCCAGCACTTTCACACCTTAAGGTCTGGGGGTGCCCGACCTATGTCAAATGGTTAGTTACAGATAAACTCGGACCGAGATCTGACAAATGCACATTTATAGGATACCTCAAAGAGACTAAAGGATATTTTTTTTACCATACTGATGAACAAAAGGTGTTCGTCAGTCTTAAGACAACTTTTTTTTAGAAAAAGAGTTTCTTAATGAAGGAACCGTTGCCTCTAAGGTTGAACTTGATGAAGTTCAACAGATAGAAGGACCGACACCAATAGCTGAACCTGAGTCGGATTTGATTAGATCAGATTCGAAGCACAATGTATCTGCACCATTATGGTGATCTGGTAGAGTACCACGTCAGCTAGACAGATACTACAGTTTCTTGGTCCGGGATGGTGATTTCATCGAACTCGATGAGAACGATGAGGATCCGATCACCTATATGGATGCAATGCAGAGATCTGATTCTGAGAAATGGCTTGAAGCCATGAAATTCAAAATGGAGTCCATGAAGGTCAACGATATATGGACATTGGATGACCCAACTGAAGGGGTTAAACCCATTGGGTGTAAATGGATTTTCAAAAAGAAGATGGACGCAGACAGAAAGGTGGAGACCTATAAAGCCCATCTTGTTGCTAAGGGGTATCGTCAACATTATGGTATTGACTATGACGAGATGTTCTCCCCTATGGCAATGCTCAAATCCATTCGAATAATGCTTGCAATAGCTGCCCATCTGGATTATGAGATTTGATAGATGGATGTAAAGATAACTTTCTTGAATGGAGGCTGACCGAAGAGGTGTATATGATACAACCTGTTGGGTATAAAATACCCCCAGCCGAAGTTCACAAAAGGCGACCCTTTCAGGGCTTTTCTGGCTTCCAACCTTGTATGGCGTCTTTCTGAACTCCTCGATCATCCGAGCTTTCCTAATACCATCTGGACTTCTCTGATAATGAGCTCCCCCATTCATCTATCGAACTGCTCCAAATGCTCTCTGAGCCTCATTATCAGTCGATTTTCTACATTGATCGACCATTCTCCGAATCTCTTCCAGACTTCTTCCGACCACGAACGACTTTACTCCGAACTTCTTTCGAACTTCGTCAATGTCTGAGCTACTCCAATGATAGGATTTCTATGGTAACTAGACTCCATCCAAGTTTCTACGGAGGTCGACCACCTTCCGAACTTCATCCGAGCTACTACAAGAGTCGACTCCATCCGAACTTCCACAGTGGATGGATCACAGACAACGGATAGGTTCCACCAGTCGGATCTCTACTCTAACTTCTTTGGGACTTCGTCAATGATCGAGCTTCTCCAGTAACGGGACTTCTACAATAAGAAGTCTCCATTCGAGCTTCTATGACAACCGATCTTCATCCGAGCTTCTACAATAAGCGGACTCCTTTCAGACTCCTACAAAAGTCAGACTCCGTCTGAGCTTCCATAGCATAATTGAATATTGAATCCTGGACCTCTCCGATGGATAATCTTCAGACAAGCTTCCACATCAGGTAAATCTCGGACGGACTTCTCTAGCAATCGGACTCCTATCGGACTTCATCAACAGAAAGTCTCCGTTCGAACTTCTACAGCAGATGACTCCCGCTTGTAGCATCAGTGCCCAAGACATCCGACAACAGCAGACTCATCAGCAACCTCAAAAACATCCGAGCTTCTCCTGGATTGCTGAGACAGAGAGCCATTCCACTCCATCAGATATCCCAGCCGAGCTTCAGCCATCAGACCCGAACTCTCTGGCAAGTCACGACAATGGCCACTATCCTGCTCTACTCTCTGTAATGGATTCTGCATGCTCCACCACTCTGTGGCAAGTCACGATAATAGACACCACTCCACTCTCCATAACAAACTCCACGTGGTCCTGAATGGCCCCCTGATGCCACTACTCTCTGTAACAAACTCTACATGGCCCCGAACGGCCCACTACCAGGCAGTTACAGACATCGCTGTCAATCAGTTACGCTCTCCATCTATAAAAAGGGGATCCCCAGATACGTTCTTCTTTAAGCTCTAAACTCTATCTCGAAACTCTACTAAAATTTTATTTGAGTGCTTCATTTCTGTTGAGGCAGAGTACTGACTGGAGCATCGGAGGGTCTTGCCGGAGCACCTCCAACTCTGGTTTAGACTTTCCTTACAGGTCTCGAAGGCGGACGCGATCCTCTCGACTCTAGCTTCTCCGCATCGATGAAATTCTGCACCAACAGAATTGGCGCTAAGGAAGGGCCTGTGTCTTCGCAGTATCCTTGTTCTTAAAGGAGTGCTCAACGGGACCGTATTCGATCGTCTTCTCTGACATCTTCTTCTCCTTCTCCTACCCGATCTCCACCTGATGCCTCCCCGAAAGGCATCCACCAGACGATCCACGACCTCTGCAGCCAGATCTCAGTGAGCCCCGCAAGCTCCGACCTCGTCTCCAGTTTCTTAGGCTCCTCCTCCTCCGGCAATGGTAGTCGGCATGGAGCAGTTGACTTGCTGGTTCAGCAGGTCAGGGGCCTCACCGAAGTAGTACAGGCCATGCGATAGTAGCCGCAGTAACCGCAGGCATCAGTGCGGCTGGAAAGAGCATCGTCGGAGTTTCAGAATCCGATGATCGAGCAGGCCACTTGGGCCAGTCACCCTGTCTTCCCCAGAAAGGGAGAGTAGAAGGCGGAGAGCCCTCCATCCGATCATGATTCCACCCCCGAAGAGTCCCTACCTCTGTTCCACTAGAAGACCCTCAAGACTCACAGTGGAGAGACCTCCTGGATCAAAGATTCCAGAAGATAACCAGCAGATCGAAGAGCTCCGTCATGCTCCCACTGCTTATGGTGAGGACATCTACACTGATCCTCCTTTCTATCAAATGATCATGCAGGAACCAATCCCGTCAAACTTCAAGCTCCCTTAATTCAAGAGCTACGATGGGACCTTGGATCCGATTGACTACTTGGAGGCCTTTCGGACAATGATGCTACTCCATGGCACGCCAGACGCCATCCTGTGCCAAGCTTTCCCATCTACTTTGAAGGAAGCAGCAAGAAATTGGTATTCGACACTGAAACCAGGTACTATCTTCTCCTTTGACCAGATGAGCCACCAGTTCATTGCTCATTTTTCCACAACTGGCATCTCTGGAGAGGTTCAGAGTCCCTCATCAACATCAAGCAAAAGGAGGGAGAATCCATTCGAACTAACGTCAACCATTTTAATGCCCGCCGCGTTGGAGGTCCGGAACTTGGACCAATCGGTTGCAATGGCTGTCCTGAAGAGCGGTCTTCAAAAGAATGATCTTCTGTTCTCCCTGGAAAAGAAGTATCCCAAGGACTTCGCTGATCTACTGGCTCGGGCTGAAGGATATGCCCGAGCAGAGGAAGCCTTTAAGCTGAAGGATGAGGAGGCCGCGAAGGAGCGACAGGCAGGTGACTCCAGTAAGCTCGCAGTTGAAAAAGGCCTAAGTGAAGCTGGCCACGTTCTCGAACTCTCTCCGGACACAAGCATGTCCAGACTCCTCCCCGAGCTCGTAGGCAGAGAAGTCCAGACCGCAGAGTTCGACGGGGCTCTCCCCCAGGAAATTCCACAGCTACGCCCCTCTCAATGCATCAAAAACCTAAGTGCTGATGGAGGTCAGGGAGCAGCTACCGAGGTCAGAAAGGATACGCACACACTTCGAAAAGCACAATCCTAACAAGTTTGCCTCTATCATTGTGACCACGACCACGACACGGAGGAGTGCATTCAGTTCTGAGACGAGATTGAGGAGCTCATCAGATGAGGTGGCTCGACAGATTCATACATGCCAGCCTGAAGGTAGGAAGATCGGTCGAGGGCCCTGCCACAACCGGAGCCACCAAGATGGGAGGAGCAGCCTGAAGATCGGCCTCCAATTGGGATCATCAACTCCATCTCTGGAGGACCTCGATGGGGAGCAGACCTTCCGCGACTATGGAATTCGAAAAATCTACGAATGTATTACCAATAACTTTGCCTTAAAAAAAAATTTCTTCCATATTTGCATATCTTTTCTTTTGGCATGAGCTCATAACGACAGGAAGTAGCTCCTTCTGACAATCAAAACTAGATGCATTAGGAACAGGAGGAGAACCTTGCCCTAACATGAGCAAAATCGAAGGCCCGA
The DNA here is from genome assembly GCF_000442705.2 of Elaeis guineensis. Classification (NCBI taxonomy): domain Eukaryota; kingdom Viridiplantae; phylum Streptophyta; class Magnoliopsida; order Arecales; family Arecaceae; genus Elaeis; species Elaeis guineensis. Next base: position 26,234,661 of record NC_026003.2, read on the forward strand.
TTATTTAAAGACCGGATGAGGGGAGAGGCCTTTACAACGGCCCTTATGTACCCCCACAGTCATGTTAGAAATAGGAGAGAACCTCATCCTAACATAAGCAAAATCAAAAGTCCGATTATTTAAAGACTGGATGGGGGGAGAGGCCCTTACAACGGCCCTTATGTGCCCCCATAGTCGTGTTAGGAACAGGAGGATAACCTCATCCTAACATGAGCAAAGTCGAAGGCCTGATTATTTAAAGATCGGATGGAGGGAGAGGCCCTTACAACGGCCCTTATGTGCCCCCACAGCCATGGAACAGGAGAAGAATCTCGTCCTAACATGAGCAAAGTCGAAGGCTCGATTATTTAAAGACTGGATGGGGGGAGAGGCCCTTGCAACGGCCCTTATGTGCCCCATAGTCATGTTAGGAATAGAAGGAGAACCTCATCCTAACATGAGCAAAGTCGAAGGTCCAGTTATTTAAAGACCGGATGGGGGGAGAGGCCCTTACAACGGCCCTTATGTGCCCCCATAGTCATGTTAGGAACAGGAGGAGAACCTCATCCTAACATAAAAAAGTCGAAAGTCTGTTATTTAGAGATCGGATAGGGGGAGAGGTCCTTGAAACGGCCCTTACGTCCCCCACAGTCTTGTTAGAAATAGGAGGAGAACCTCATCCTAACATGAGCTGAAATCAACTACGTCAGAAATAGGAGGAGAACCTCATCCTGACATAAACGAAGACCTGATCGTTCAAGATCGGATAAGGAGGAAAGCCTCCTCAACGGCTCCTTTACACTCCTACAACCCTGTTAAGAGCAGAGGGAAAATCCTCACTCGAACACAAAAAAAAAAGGGGGAAGAGAAAAAGGGAAGCGATGAGCCATGCCAGTGATAAGGGAAAAATAAACTACATCAAAGACATAGGGAACCTCGTCTCAACAAGAAAGAAGGCTCCTGTCAAAAATCCTCAGTCTCCAAGAGGAAGCCCAACACTGGCGGGAGAAAATTGACTTTCTCGAGGTAATGAGAAGTTCGGGCCCCCAAGCTCGAGCACCGGAAGAAAGTGTCGAACTCGAGTGGCCTCGAAAAGATCTTTGGTCATGAACAAAAGGGGCAAATCAATGCGGCAACGACCAGGAACCTTCAAATGATGTCGCCCTTGAACAAGATAAAAGATAAAAGAAGTTCGGTAAACGACAACTTAATGCAAGAACGGACAAAATAACGGAAAATTTTCTTTTCATTTCATTAGTGAAGTGTACATTACAAAGCCTTTGAAGGCCATAAAAGAAATATGACAAGAAAAAGAAAGAATACATAGAAGCTCTAAGGAAGCTCGACTTCTTCAGACTTCGAACTCTCGGTTCCAGCCATCATCGAGGATTGCCTTAAGATTTCGACTTCTTCTTCCAGTTCTTTCTTTCTTAACAGCATCTCCCGATACATTTGGTGGAACCGCCGACTCTCACCCTCCGACTCTCGAAGCCTCTTCCTCAGAACTTCGAACTCTGTCTCAGCATCCTTGACTGCCTGCTGCTTGTAGGCCAGCTGAATCTTCAGCCGCTGCAGTTTAGTCTTCTCTTGCCCAAGGGCCACGGACAGTTCTTCCATGGTCCCCCTCAAGGAGCGGAGCTCGTCAGAGCCTTGTGCAGAGATGGCCTGGACTCTCTCAGACAGCTGCTTCTGAAGGCGGACAACCTCGTCGGTCGCCGTCTTGAGCTTCCTTCAGTAGTCGTCCACTTGCCCGCACTAGCCAACTTGGTAGGCGTTGTAGTTCACCTCGGCATCTTGCAGCTGCTTCTGAAGGTCGGAGAACTTCTTCGACCAGTCTCGATTGCGGTCAGCCTAAATTGTGAGCTAGGATGAGCTCCCTTCCAACTAACCGATCTTCTCCCGTGCAGCCGCCAGCTCAACCTCAAGGGAGCTGATCTTGGAAGCCTGAGTCCAAGATCGATTGCTGGCACATTTTCGGAGTTCCTTAAACTCCTTCACGAAGTCAGCCTTCCTCTGGGTGTAGTCCATGAAGCCCTTTTTATAGAGGTCTCAAAAGTGAGTAGCCTCTATAGTGACTTTCGAATGGCTCTTCCTCAGTCGGTGAAGTTCGTCATCCAGCTTCTTGGATTTCTTCGTCAGGCGACGAACTTCCCTTCTGAGGTCCCGAACCATCGACTTCAGAGGAATCCCTCATGGTAAGGGAAGAGCTTCGATGGGGCACTGTCGTTGGAAGACAAGAACGCCACAACACAAATTAGTGCCAGAAAACAAAAGAGAAGAAAGAGAATGCAGAGTAAAAAAGAGGAGCCCTCTGTAAAGAAGAACTCAGTTTCATTGATTAAGTTATCCTTAAGTACAAAAGGATGGGGAAAGTTGCAAATATATATATATATATATATATATATATATATATATATATATATATATATATATATATATATATATATCTGGATAAGCCTCGAGTTTATTGGAGGCTTTAAGGTCGTCCTGTCCCAAGCTAGAAGCCTAACGGACAGAATCCCTCAGGGAGCCCCAGGGGGGCAACTCCAGCTCCAAGGACGGGCATCAGACGTAGAAGAACCTCTCATTCCAGTTGTGAATAGAAGAGGAGAAACCTTTCAGCAATCCCTTTCTATCAAACTGAGGGAAGAAGTACCACCAGTCCTTTACCGAGGAATGACGTTTGAAGGTATAGAAATTTCTAAACAAAGAAAGAGTCGGCCGAACTTCAACTAAACTACAGAGGAAAAGAAATCCTATCAGAAACCTAAAGGAGTTCGATGCTACAGAAACTAAAAAAATATTTAAGAAGCGGAAGAGAGCAATAACAAAAGGTGGAAGCAGAAGTCGAAGCCCGGCACGAAAAGCTTCTTGGTATAAACAGAAGCAGCTGGGGGGAGGAGCGCTAGCCCGGCCAGTCGGCCTGGGAAGCTTCAACTCATACTCCGTAGGAACCCCGTATCGAATCCTAATCAGTGAGAGTTCCTCTAAAGTTAGAGAGTTGGGGATGGTGTTTGGTACAAAGATCAGATGAGGTTCATCTATAGAACTAAAGTTTTAGGGAGTTGGGACGGACGAACTCCTAGAACTGCTAGAGGAGGAAGTGCTGGAGGATATTTTGAATCAAGCAAAAACCCTTAAAACCCCAAAAAAATTGGAAAAAATAAGAAATGGGAAGTTCGTGGAAAACCGAACAGGTGGAATGTAACAAAAGAAAAATAGAAGAAGAACAACAAGAGAAAAAAATAAAGAGAGGAGTTCTAAAACTAACCTAGGCTGGTCCGAAGGATGCAGAGATGCAGAGATGGGGACGACTCGAAGAATGCCTAGGCCGAAAAGAACACTGAGGAAGGATGGAACTCTCAGGAAGAAGGAGGGACCGAAGAAACTCCCAGGCAAAGTGAAACACATGAAGGAGGGAGGCAAGTTTAAATAGGCGACGAGGTCCAACGGAATAATGATCGCGGATCTCCTCTGGCCGATCTTCAGCCGCCACGTGTGCCACTCATCGTGGCAGGCAGCTGAAAGTGGCCGACAACTAATAGAACTATTATTGCACCATACCTAGAGCAGTGCTCCAGTGGAAATTTTGAAAAAACCTTTTCAGATCATCTCAATTTGAAAAGGCTCCAGCACCAGCGCGCCAAACGCCAAAATATCTGGAAACAACCAAGTACGGGAATCGAGGGAGGCAACTTCGATTGTGAAAATTTCTCTGTACTTCCTTCATTCGAAACCCGAACTCAAAAGTATGGGGACTGGTGTTGGGTATAAAATACCCCCAACCGAAGTTCGCAAAAGGCCGACCCTTCCAGGGCTTTTCCGGCTTCCGACCTTGTATGGCGTCTTTCTGAACTCCCTCGACCGTCCGAGCTTCCCTAATACCATCCGAACTTCTCCGATAATGAGCTCCCCCATTCATCTACCGAACTGCTCCAAATGCTCTCTGAGCCTCATTATCAGCCAATTTTCTACAGTGATCGACCATTCTCCGAATCTCTTCCAGACTTCTTCCGGCCACGAATGACTTTACTCTGAACTTCTTTCGGACTACGTCAATGTCTGAGCTACTCCAACGACAGGATTTCTACGATAACTAGACTCCATCCAAGTTTCTACGGAGGTCGACCACCTTTCGAACTTCATCCGAGCTCCTACAAGAGTCAGACTCCATCCGAACTTCTACAGTGGATGGATCACAGACAACGGACAGGTTCCACCAGCCAGATCTCTACTTCGAACTTCTTCAGGACTTCGTCAATGATCGAGCTTCTCTAACAGTGGGACTTATACAATAAGAAGTCTCCATCCGAGCTTCTACGATAATCGATCTTCGTCCGAGCTTCTACAATAAGCAGACTCCTTTCAGACTCCTACAAAAGTCAGACTCCATTCGAACTTCTACAGTAGAATTGAATATTGAATCCTGGACCTCTCCGATGGACAATCTTCAGACGAGCTTCCACATCAGGCAAATTTTAGATGGACTTCTCTAGCAATTGGACTCCTACCAAACTTCACCAACAGAAAGTCTCCATCAGAACTTCTACAGCAGATGACTCCCGCCTGTAGCATCAGCGCCCAAGGCATCCGACAATAGTGGACTCGTCAGTAACCTCAAAAACATCCGAGCTTCTCCTGGATTGCTGAGACAGAGAGCCATTCTGCTCCATCAGATGTCCCAGCCGAGCTTCAATCATCAAGTCCGAACTCTTTGGCAAGTCACGACAATGGCCACTATCTTGCTCTACTTTCTGTAATGGATTCTGCATGGCTCCACCACTCTTTGGCATGTCGCGACAACGGACACCACTCCACTCTCCATAACAAACTCCACGTGGCCCTGAATGACCCCCTGACGCCACTACTCTCTGTAACAAACTCCGTATAGCTCCGAACAACCCACTACCAGGCAATTACAGATGTCGCTGTCAATCAGTTACGTTCTCCATCTATAAAAAGGGGACCCCCAGATACGTTCTTCTCTAAGCTCTAAACTCTATCTCGAAACTCTGCTAAAATCTCATTTGAGTACTCCATTTTTGTTGAGGCAGAGTACTGACTTGAGCGTCAGAGGATCTTGCCGAAGCATCCCCAACTCCGGTTTAGATTTTTCCTGCAGGTCCCGACGGCGGACATGATCCTCTCGACTCCAGCTTCTCCGACGTTAGTGGAATTCTACACCAACACAACCTGAGGGGTTTACATCCATAAATGAGTCCAAGATGTACAAGCTTTAGAGATCCATTTATGGATTGAAGCAAGCTTCTTGGAGTTGGAACATGCATTTTGATAAGGTGATCAAAATATATGGCTTCGTTAAGAATGGAGAAGTGCCCTGCTTCTATTAATGGGCAAATGGTCCAGTTGTGGTATTTCTTATCTTATATGTGGATGACATTCTCTGAATCGAGAATGACATCCCCGCACTACAGAGAATAAAAATTTGATTGTCATCGTAGTTCTCCATGAAGGACTTAGGTGAAGCATCCTACATCCTAGGGATGAAGATCTATAGGGATAGATCTAAAAGGATGCTTGGGTTATCCCAGTCCACGTACATAGACACTGTGCTGAAGAGGTTCAGCATAGAGAATTCCAAGAAGAGCTATCTACCAATAGGCCATAGAATTTTTCTCTCTAAGAAGGATTGTCCGACAACTCCTGAAGAGAGAGAGCATATGAGTAGAGTCCCATATGCTTCGATCGTGGGATCTATCATGTACGTCATGAAATGTACAAGGCCAGATGTGGCATACTCACTAGGAGTAGTGAGTAGATACCAATCTGATCTTGGAGAAAACCATTGAAAAGTGGTTAAAGCCATCCTTAAGTATTTGAGAAATATTAAGGACCAATGGTTGGTTTATGGTGAGTCAGATCTGAAACTTGTGGAGTTCACAGACTCCAGCTTTCAATCTGACCATGATGACAGCAGAACCGTGTCGGGTTATATCTTTACTCTGAATGGTGGAGTCATCTGCTAGAAGAGTTCCAAGCAGCATACTGTGGCAGACTCTGTTTGTGAGGTGGAGTACATCGCTGCATCGGATGCCGTGATGAAAGCTGTGTGACTGAGAAAATTCATCACCGAGCTTGGAGTAGCATCCTCTCTCGATGGTCCAATCCTGCTATACTGCGACAGCACTGGTAACTTAGCTCAAGCGAAGGAACCCATAGCACATAAGCGAATGAAGCATATTTTGCACCACTTTCACCTAATCTGAGAGATCATGGATCGAGGTGACGTCGACCTTCAGAAGATTGATGAAAAGAAGAATCTGACCGACCCCTTCACTAAAGCCCTGGCAATAAAGGAGTTCGACAACCACAAGTCAAAGATGGATATTAGATACTGTGTTGAGTGGCTTTAAGACAAGTGGGAGTTGTTGGAAAATATATCCCAAAAGTCAATCGTCAAGCTATTGACGGTTGAGCAATCTTGTATTGTAATTGATTTATTAGTATATAAAATATATTTTTGGTATTTTCATCACAAATTTTCATCTTCTAATGAACTCCGTTGTTGTGATGAAGTCCTTAGGACTATTTAGGTTTAATAAAGAGAAGATTTATCGATTAGTCCTTAAAACTGTTTACGATCAAATGATAGACTGTTAATAAAGACGACAGCTTCTATCGAGCATAGGTCGCTATAGGCCATATAGGTTGGTTGTCCTCTTAATCAAAGAGTGTGGAGATATTGGTATGGCATACAGGTGAGATATAAGGGTACATCATCATGGAACATGACCAACTCTAGAGCATTCTGCTGTCGAGAATGTCTCTGATGGGATATAGGTATAAGTATCCCTTAGACCTGAGAACGCCTCAGTGACTTGCAAGCAACTCACTGTGCTTTGGTACTGGACTAACTGAATTTCTAATTCAGTGATGGAAGACTTCTAGACACAGTCAAGTGTTGCTCCTAGATTGATTTTGATGATTACAAAACAGATTGAAGGGATACAAATAATTGTAAAATGAAAAAGTCCTTATGCTCTTCAAGGGCAAAATCATAATTTCACTAAAATCCTGATTTGATAGTATCATTTGGTAGAACAAATGATTTGAAATCTATTGGTGAAAATTTTATTGTGTTTGGACTTATATTCTTGAAGTTATGAAGGTTTGAAGTGCATGAGTCGACTCATGAGTCAACTCATGGCACTGTGAGCTGATTGGCACGCAAAAATTCTCCTTGGCACGCTAGTTTTCTGGCTTGGCACGACCTGTGAGTCGACTCATGAGTCGACCCACAAGGCATGAGTCGACTCATGAGTCGACCCCTGCTAATTTGAGCCAAGAATTTCCAGAAACGCATTCTCTGGTTTTTGCAACAGAGGTCGACTCATGAGTCGACCCCTGAAGCATGAGTCGACTCATGAGTCGACCCCTGCGATGGGAAATGTCAGCAACGGCTATTTTTTTGCCCATTTTAATTGCCATTTATGCTTCCTAAAAATCCTCTAACGGCTCTTTATCTACCTAAATTGTTTTCTCTTACTTCTAATGCTACAAAATGCTTTAAATGGTGAAAGAAATTGCAGATTAAATAGCGGATCAAACGTGAAATCAAATGAGAGAAGAATAGAAGAAAGGATCCGAAATTTGCAAGAAAAAGCCTAAGATCAATGAAAAATCCAAAAAGAAAAAGAGAGAGGATCCACAATATACCAGAGAGATTGTGAAAGAGAAAAGCAAGATCTTTCAAGGAGAGAATTCTTCACGCCTATTGTTTCAACCTTGGTCTAGAGATCGTTTCAAAGCTTTCAAGAGATCTTCAATCAACAATCAACCTCTTCTCAAGCATTCAAGCGTTCATCCACTTTGAGAAAATCCGAAAAAGGGGTTCTTCATTTGAGTAAAGCTTTTATTGTTATATTCGCTCATTTAAGGAGCTGTTATTGTATTAATCTGTGCTCTAAATTTTCTAACTCTTTGTGAGTTTTTGTTCTTATTTTTGGAGGATTTCCAAAACAAGGAAAGGTTGATCCGAACCTGAAATCGGAGTATTTTGGGTTTATTTGTACCCGGAAATAAGTGATCTAGCTTGGGATAGCTAGTGTCGGAGTTTCCGACGTTTTGTATTCGGGTTGAATACAAAGGATAGTGGATTGAAATTCTCAAGTAGGATCTTGGGGAGTGGATGTAGGTGCAAGGTTAGCACCGAACCACTATAAATCCTTGTGTTTGTGGTATGCTTTATCTCTTCACTTTATTTCTTTATTATATTCTTGCATTCCTGCCTTAGGGAATTAATATTGAATTAAAGTCTTTGTTTTGTTCTTCATAAGTAATCTGTTGGGCTTAAAATTTTTTAGAAACCCAATTCACCCCCCCTCTTGGGTTGCATAGCTGGGCAACAAGTGGTATCAGAGCCGGTGCTCTAGCCCTTCTTTGATCTAACAATCAAAGAGCCAAAGATCTATGGCAACCCATGTTAGAACTTCTCTAGCCGAGGGGCAATCAACAAACCGACCTCCACTTTTCAATGGGTCTAATTACACCTATTGGAAAGCTCGGATGAAGATTTTCATACAAGCACTCGACTATGATATGTGGAGTATCATAGTGAATGGTCCTCACACACCCACCAAGATTATAGATGGTGAGGAGTCAACCAAACTGGAGAAAGAATGGGATGAGGTTGACAAGAAATTGTCACAATTAAATGCCAAAGCCATGAATGTTCTTTATTGTGCACTAGATGCAAGTGAATTTAATCGCATTTCTACTTGTGCATCTGCTAAAAAAATATGGAATAGGTTAGAAGTCACCCATGAGGGAACAAATCAAGTAAAAGAGTCTAAAATAAACATGCTTGTACATAAATATGAATTGTTCAAAATAGAGCATGATGAGTCCATAACTGCTATGTTTACTCGTTTTACTGATATAATCAATGGTTTAAAGAGTCTTGGCAAATCTTATACTAACAATGAACTTGTAAGGAAGATTCTCAGGTCACTGCCAAGAACTTGGGAAGCCAAGGTGACTGCCATCCAAGAAGCAAAGGACTTGAACACTCTACCTCTAGAAGAGCTTCTTGGATCCTTGATGACTCATGAACTTAGCATGAAGCAACATCAAGAGGATGAAGTCGAAAAGAAAAGAACCATTGCCCTCAAATCCACAACTTCGCCTGATTATGAAACGGATGACTCTGAAGATGAAGATCAGGATGAAGAGATGGCTCTCATCACCCGAAAATTTAAGAAGTTTCTAAGAAAAAGGAAACAGGGGATGAGAAAGAAATTCACAAAAGGGTATCAAAGCAAAGAAAAGGAGAAAGATCAACCCCCTATATGCTACGAGTGCAAGAAGCCAGGACATTTCAGATCCGAATGTCCACAATTGAAGAAAGGTCCAAAGAAGTTCAGAAAGAAGGCAATGATGGCGACCTGGAGTGCGAGTGATGACTCAAGCTCCGATGAGAAATCTCAACAGAACAAGCCAACCTGTGCCTGATGGCACATGAAAATGAGGTGTGTCTAGCATCCCAAGAAGGAAACAGGAAATGGTATCTTGACAGCGGATGCTCGAGACACATGACTGGTGATGAATCACAATTCATCACGCTTGATGCTAAGGATGGAGGGATGGTCACCTTTGGAGATAATGGCAAAGGAAAGATCATCGGGATAGGTAACATTGGTATCACTCCCTCCAAATATATTGAGAATATTTTATTAGTTAAAGGTTTAAAGCATAACTTACTTAGCATTAGTCAATTCTGTGATAAAGGATATAAAGTAAGTTTTGAATCATCTGTTTGCATTATGACGAGTCCTATTAACGATGGCATTAAATTTATAGGACATAGGCATGGCAATGTTTATATGGTAGACTTGAATGATTTAACTAAATTAGACATGCAATACCTAGTTTCCTTAAGTGCTAAAATAAATGAGACTAGTTGGCTGTGGCATCGTAGACTTGCACACATTAGCATGCATTCTCTCTCAAAATTAATTAAAAAGGATTTAGTTCTCGGTTTGCCAAAACTGAATTTTGAAAAGGATAGAATTTGTGATGCATGCCAATTAGGTAAACAAACTAGAGTATCATTTAAATCCAAAAATACTGTTTCAACTTCTAGACCTTTAGAGCTCTTACATATGGATTTATTTGGACCAACTAGAACCACTAGTCTAGGAGGAAAATGATATGGATTTGTAATAATTGATGATTACTCTCGTTTTACTTGGGTTTTTTTTTAGCTCATAAAAATGAAACTTTTCAAATTTTCACTAAATTTCATCGAAAAGTCACTAATGAAAAAGGGTTTTCAATTCAAAATATTAGAAGTGATCATGGAACAGAATTTGAAAATCATGACTTTGAAAATTTTTGTGATGAAAATGGAATTGGCCATAACTTCTCTGCTCCTAGGACACCCCAACAGAATGGGGTAGTAGAAAGGAAAAACAGAACCTTAGAAGAAATGGCCCGTACCATGCTTTGTGAAAGCAACCTTCCAAGATATTTTTGGGCAGAAGCTATTAACACAGCATGTTACATTTTAAATCATGTTTTAATTAGATAATTTTTAAATAAAACCCCTATGAACTTTGGAAAGGAAGAAAACCAAATATCGCATATTTTCATGTTTTTGGTTGCCGATGTTTTGTATTAAATAATGGCAAAGAAAAACTTGGTAAATTTGATGCAAAATCAGATGAAGCAATCCTTCTAGGTTACTCCTCCACTAGTAAAGCATTTAGAGTTTTCAACAAAAGAACTTTAGTAGTTGAGGAGTCCATACATGTTGTCTTTGATGAATCTAACGATCTTCCTTCAAGGAAGAATGAGGGTGTTGATGATGTAGATCCACTAATAGAAGGTATGAAGGAGATCACTCTGAAAGACTCAGCAACTCCAGAAGACAAGGATCAAGAAGTCAAACAAAATGAGAAAGGTGAAGAAATTCAAGAACAACCTCAAGGTACAAATGACTTACCCAAGAATGGAGGTATGTTCACAACCACCTAAGGAGTTAATAATTGGTGACCCTATGCATGGGGTAAAAACCCGTTCTTCACTTAGAGATGTACTTAATCATTGTGCTTTTGTATCTCAACTTGAACCTAAAACTTTTGAAGAAGCTGAAAATGATCATAACTGGATTAATGCTATGCAAGAAGAACTTAATCAATTTGAAAGAAATAATGTTTGGACCTTAGTAACAAGACCTAAAGATTATTCAATAATTGGCACAAAATGGGTCTTTAGAAACAAATTAGATGAGCATGGAAATGTAATTAGAAATAAAGCAAGACTGGTTGCTAAAGGATATAATCAAGAAGAAGGAATTGATTTTGATGAAACCTTTGCACCTGTTGCTAGATTAGAAGCCATTAGACTTCTACTTGCTTATGCTTGCTTTATGAAATTCAAACTATTTCAAATGGATGTTAAAAGTGTATTTTTAAATGGATATATCTCTGAAGAAGTATATGTAGAACAACCCCCTGGATTTGAAAATCATGCTTTTCCCAATCATGTCTTTAGATTAAATAAAGCTTTATATGGTCTAAAACAAGCACCTAGAGCATGGTATGAAAGGCTGAGCAAATTTCTACTAAATAATGGTTTCTCAAGAGGCAATGTAGATACAACCCTATTTATTAAAAGAAACTAAAATGATATGCTAATTATACAAATTTACGTTGATGACATAATTTTTGGGTCTACTAATGAATCCCTTTGTCAAGACTTTGCTAAGCTTATGCAGGGAGAGTTCGAGATGAGCATGATGGGAGAACTCACCTTCTTCCTCGGACTCCAAATCAAACAATCAAAAGAGAGAATCTCCATCACCCAAAGCAAGTACACCAAGGAACTACTCAAAAGATTTGGAATGGAGAACTGCAAACCAATTGGCACACCAATGAGTCCCTCAAGTAAGCTTGACAAGGATGATGAAGGTAAAAGCGTAGACTTAAAATACTACAGAGGTATAATTGGCTCATTATTGTATTTAACTGTAAGTAGGCCTGATATCATGTTTAGTGTTTGCTTATGTGCAAGATATCAATCTAATCCTAAGGAATCTCATTTGAATGCTGTTAAAAGAATCCTTAGATACTTAAATGGTACAAAACTATAGGGTTATGGTACTCTAAGGACTCACAAATTAATTTGTTAGGATATTCTGATGCTGATTTTGCTGGATGTAAATTAGATAAAAAAAAGCACAAGTGGAACTTGCCAATTTCTTGGAGTAAACCTAATCTCATGGTTTAGCAAGAAACAAAATTCGGTGGCACTGTCTACGGCTGAGGCCGAATACATTGCAGCCGGAAGTTGTTGTGCTCAAATCTTGTGGATTAAGCAACAACTCAAAGATTTTGGAATCAAACTTAATGAAACACCAATAAGATGTGATAATACAAGTGCCATAAATCTATCTAAAAATCCAATTCAACACTTAAGATCTAAACATATTGAAATAAGACATCATTTCATAAGAGAACATGTTCAAAACAAAAATATAATTCTTGAATATGTTTGCATTGAAAATCAATTAGCCGATATCTTTACAAAGGCCCTTAGTGAGGATAGATTCTGTGAAATTAGGAGAAATCTAGAATTCTAGATCCATTTGTCTGAAATTTCTCAATTTCCAAAGAATAGATGTCAAAAACTCTTAGAGCTCAATTTTCAACATCTATCCTGGTCCCAAAAGCTCAGATTTATCACTCTAAAAACTTATCATTGAGCAAAATTCCTTCTCCCAAAATTTTGAATTTTTTTGGAATTTATTTGCATTTTTTCTGAATTTCTGAACTTCATGAGTCGACCCCCATGAGTCGACTCAATGGCAAACTTGTAAATCCCACCAACTTTCAACGGGTTCATTGTTTTTATAAGGGTTACTGCTTGTGAGACGACTCATCTTCCCATCGTTCTTCTTCCAAAAGCCGTCTTCTCCAACTCTTCTTGCTCCAAATCCAAGGATCAATTCTGAGGCAATTCTTCCTCCTACTCTCCACCAAAAATCGCCTCCTTCAAAAGGATTTTCTGTGCTTTCTCGCTTTGCTTGGCGCGGTTTGAACGTGCCCTAGCACTTCACCGAACTTCCAAAATCCACTTCCTTTCTCCACTAAAATTCCTCTTTACTCTCTTGTGATCCCTCCTCCTCTCAATTCAAGTCTTCTTGTCTGCTACTTTATTGGATATGGCTCCAAAGATGAAACTTCCCCAAAGAAGGAAATCAATCCGTGAGCCTGAAGAAGTTGTCCGAAAGAAAAGGCATGCTCAGTCTTCAACTGCTCCCACTCTAGTTTCAGTACCTGCTCAAGGTCCCTCTCAATCCTCCATAAGCCCCAGTGTAAATCCTCTTTCTGATAGAAAAGTAGAAACCGGGAAAAATATAGATTTTGGTTCTTTGAGAAAGAAGGCTTTACTTTTGCTATCAAGATCAAAAATCAAGGATGGGAACTCTATTGCTCTCTTAAGGAAGTCACCTATGTTGATCTAGTTAGAGAGTTCTACCAGAACCTACATTATGGAAACGGGTCAGTGACTTCAACTGTAAAGGGGATTGACATATGCTTGGATTCTAGGATATTGGGAGATATACTTCAGTTGCCTAGTGAAGGATACTCATATATGGAACTCCCAATTAAAGAAGAAGGTATCAGAATTATCTTAGGAGAAGCTTTTTCAGGAAGTTTAAACAAATTGGAAGCAAAGCTATTGTCCATTGAGATGAGGGTCCTGCATCAGATTGTAACAAAACTCTTCTTTCCTAGGAGTGGTAGGCATGATCTACTATCTGGCAGAGATGTATGTGTCATGTTTCATATCATCACTCAGACCCCCCTAAACCTCCCTGCACTTATGATAAGGCCATGAGAGAAACTTTGAACAGATCCAAGGCACACTTGCCTTATGGTATGGCCCTTACTAGAGTATTTAGGAGGTTTGGAGTTAGCTGTGAGGGGGAGACACCTACCAAGCTCTCACATGTGGACACTTTCAACCAACACAGCCTGCACCGAATGGGAATTACAAAGACTGTTGGTGGTTGGAACAAAGGCTCTGAAGAAAGAGCTGAGGAGAGAGCTGAGGAAAGAGCTGAAGACAGAACTGAAGGCAGAGTAGAAGAAGAAGGTCCATCTTCTCCTGTACATGACTTCAGGGCAGCTTCACCAGATACCCAGTTCATTCTTGATACTGAGGCTGGCCCTTCTGAGTTTACTAGGATGCCCACACCAGTGTATCAGCCAGAGAGCAGAGCATCTCATTCAGAGTTCAGACTGGCTGACGATCAGATCGAGCATATATCTCAGCGTGTGGCTTCTTTGCTGTCTAGCCAATGGAGTAGTACTTCTTTTGCACCTGGAGCTACCTCTTCTGATCAGACCATTACTCCCCACATCTCCACTATATTTCAGATGATTTCAGATCAGTCCGTCAGGATACAGCAGCTTGAGGACACAGTCTGGAGACTGACTGGCAGAGTTCTTGACTTGCAGGGGCAAGTCCTTGCATTGGCCCATCCCCAGCCACAGGAGTTAACTATTGAGGTCACAGACCTCACTGCAGAGGCTGGCAGGCTCAAAGGAGCACTAGAAGGTGGATATGAATTATTGAGGAAAGAGATCCGAGGATCGAGTGAGCATGCTACCACCCAGTTCACTGCTCTACTTCAATCTGTTTTTAGAGCACTGAATGTACTTGATTCTATCAGACTCACCCTTTCTGTTCAGTCCCTAGCATCTCAGCGTTCTCAGCCTCCCAGTTCATCTCGCTCTCCTACTCGTGCAGAGGCAGACGGGATAGAGGACGCACTTCTGATCCATCATCTCCTCACCCTATATCTGATGACTCCGATCATTGACTTATCTTGATCTTTACTAGATCCTAGGTGTTAGTATCTTGTTCTAGGATCTATACCTTGGGGCCATGTATTGACAATTAGCTGGTTGAATTTTATTTTTAAGAATAATGTATTGAAACAATTATGATATTAATGGAATCATCTTTTACCTATATTTCTACCTCTTTGTAATGATCATATTTTGGTTATATATTTTCTTCTTGAAATATTGTCTTCTCCTTGTTGTTGTTTGCTGTTGATAATTGCTATATTAAGGGGGAGCAAACATCTGAAAAAAAAAAAAAACTCTAAAGGGGAAGAAATTAAAGAATGTTTCAGAAAAAGAAGAGTTAACTATGTTTGATGATGTCAAAAAGGGGGAGAAATTAAACAAAAACAAAAATTGAAATTAAATAAAAATAAAACCCTAAATTATGAGAAAAAGGGGGAGAAATTAAACAAAAACAAAGATTGGAAGATTAAAACAAATATTGGAGAAATTAAACAAATATTAGAAAAATTAAACAAAAACAAATATTGGAAGATTTAAACAAATATTGGAGAAATTAAACAAAAACAAGGATTGAAAGATTAAACAAAACTTTGAGAAATTTGGTATCGAAATTTGGTATCAGACAGAACTTAAACAAAAAGTCATCCATCAAAATAAAATCATAAGTACAATGCAAATAAGTATTTTTTTATATGCTCTGATATATTTCAAAATTCAAACTTGCTCTGATACATCTTTTAAAATTTTATTCACCTTGATACATCTTAAGAAATTTGTTTTACTCTGATACACTCTATAATTTCTTTTAACTTGCTCTGATACATGATAAAATTTAATCCGATACAGTGTGAAGGTTTCTCTGATAAATTATAACATTTGATCTGATACAGTGAGAAAGTTTCTCTGATAAATTATAACATTTGATCTGATACAGTGAGAAAGTTTCTCTGATATATTATAACATTTGCTCTGATACAGTGTGAAATTTTCTCTGACATTTGCTCTAATACAGTGTGAAATTTTTCTGATATATTATAAATTTTTTTTTGCTCTGATACATTGTAAAATCTTTTCTGATATCATTGTAAAAATTATTTTTCTTGCTCTGATACATTGCAAAAGTTATTTATCTTCTCTTGCTCTGATATATCTTGAACTCAAAATGATCTAATACCCTTTTCAAATCTTTAAGAAAATGGATAAACTATTTTTGCATTTATATTACATGCCAAAAGAATCATACTCTTTTCAAGCATATACACCTATAATGGATTCTTTTGAAATTAATGCATTAACATAAATATTTTTGTTCAAATGTTTTGTCATCATCAAAAAGGGGGAGATTGTTGCTCCTAGATTGATTTTGATGATTACAAAAAGATTGAAGGGATACAAATAATTGTAAAATGAAAAAGTCCTTATGCTCTTCAAGGGCAAAATCTAATTTCACTAAAATCCTGATTTGATAGTACCATTTGGTAGAACAAATGATTTGAAATCTATTGGTGAAAATTTCATTGTGTTTGGACTTATATTCTTGAAGTTATGAAGGTTTGAAGTGCATGAGTCGACTCATGAGTCAACTCATGGCACTGTGAGCTGATTGGCACGCAAAAATTCTCCTTGGCACGCTAGTTTTCTGGCTTGGCACGACCTGTGAGTCGACTCATGAGTCGACCCACAAGGCATGAGTCGACTCATGAGTCGACCCCTGCTAATTTGAGCCAAGAATTTCCAGAAACGCATTCTCTGGTTTTTGCAACAGAGGTCGACTCATGAGTCGACCCCTGAAGCATGAGTCGACTCATGAGTCGACCCCTGCGACGGGAAATGTCAGCAACGACTATTTTTTTGCCCATTTTAATTGCCATTTATGCTTCCTAAAAATCCTCTAACGGCTCTTTATCTACCTAAATTATTTTCTCTTGCTTCTAATGCTACAAAATGCTTTAAATGGTGAAAGAAATTGCAGATTAAATAGCGGATCAAACGTGAAATCAAATGAGAGAAGAATAGAAGAAAGGATCAAATTTGCAAGAAAAAGTCTGAGATCAACGAAAAATCCAAAAAGAAAAAGAGAGAGGATCCACAATATACTAGAGAGATTGTGAAAGAGAAAAGCAAGATCTTTCAAGGAGAGAATTCTTCACGCCTATTATTTCAACCTTGGTCTAGAGATCGTTTCAAAGCTTTCAAGAGATCTTCAATCAACAATCAACCTCTTCTCAAGCATTCAAGCGTTCATCCACTTTGAGAAAATCCGAAAAAGGGGTTCTTCATTTGAGTAAAGCTTTTATTGTTATATTCGCTCATTTAAGGAGCTGTTATTGTATTAATCTGTGCTCTAAATTTTCTAACTCTTTGTGAGTTTTTGTTCTTATTTTTGGAGGATTTTCAAAACAAGGAAAGGTTGATCCGAACCTGAAATCGGAGTTTTTGGGTTTACTTGTACCCGGGAAACAAGTGATCTAGCTTGGGATAGCTAGTGTCGGAGTTTCCGACGTTTTGTATTCGGGTTGAATACAAAGGATAGTGGATTGAAATTCCCAAGTAGGATCTTGGGGAGTGGATGTAGGTGCAAGGTTAGCACCGAACCACTATAAATCCTTGTGTTTGTGGTGTGCTTTATCTCTTCACTTTATTTCTTTATTATATTCTTGCATTCCTGCCTTAGGGAATTAATATTGAATTAAAGTCTTTGTTTTGTTCTTCATAAGTAATCTGTTGGGCTTAAAATTTTTTAGAAACCCAATTCACCCCCCCTCTTGGGTTGCATAGCTGGGCAACATCAAGTACTTGCAAAGTCAGAGTATGATCAAGATGGGATTGACCACTCCAAGAGTTGAAGAAGAATGAGTCGCTGTATTTCAATTTAGAAAAATCTTGGCCAGGATAATCCATTAGATGGATTTGATATTTTGAAATACAATGTGGACAACCTGATCAAAGTTGATAGTTGAACTCTAAGGTGTCCTATGAGCATTTTGATCAAGGAGATGAATTATATGGAAACTATATCCGCATGGGTTCTAAGGATGTTGTTCCACACATTCGATCTATCCGACCGTCAGGTACCATTGCTAGATGGTCACTTCGATTGGTATAAAAATTATTTCTATGCTACTAGCTTAGGTTCGATCTATGAGGTCATACACATTAGAGTTCATGATCCGATCGAATGATTGATCAATGATTAAGAATCGTTCTAGGGTTAAACGATCAATATGATTGATATTTAACCTAGTGCAAGTGTTGCAGGAGGATTGATCAGCAATTTGATTGCTAATTAACTTAATTTTGTTAAGCTAATAGGCTGAGATTAAGTTCAATTGAATATGATTTAATTAGATTTAGTTTGGGCTTGATTGGATCAAGTTCAATTAATTTATTGGATACGCCAAGTGCAAGGAAAAATTAGTCCTAGTTCAATTAGGACTTGGGTCAACCTAATTTCTAATTTAATTAAAAAATTAAATAAATTTAAATCTAATTTAATCTGATTAAATTAAGTTCTTAATTGGATTGATTTGATTTTGCTTTGATTTGGTTTGAGAAACCAGATTGGAACAAGACATAGATTGAATCCTAGTGAGACTAGGATTCCATCTTGTGCCAATTTAGCCCCCACGCCCACTCTCTCTTATCCCATGCCCACTCTCTCTTATTTTGTGTGACAAAACTTCTCTCCCAGATCTTCACGCACGTCTAAAACTTTCTTCTCTTTCTCTATTACATGGAAAGTGGTTGTGGATCAAGTCAAAGTAGGAATTAGTTTGAATTTCAAATTCTATGAGATAGAGTTTTAGGAAACCAAAACTCTTTCCTTATGGCACTGATTTTATCCAAATTTTTTCTAAAATTTTTATGACTTTTATGGAACATAATATGTGCCCTTTGCTAGTGGTCCATGCACAAAAAAAAAGAGGGGGCACCCAAGAGTTAAGCACCCCTTGTCTTGCCATGTTTGGATAACCCTTGACTAGGTATTTGATCTAGACAAGGACTCTATCATATCTCTATACTTAACATAAATTTCTTCATAAAATTTTTATGAAAAATAGAAAAAAAAGAGTTCTTTAGGGTGTGCAAAAATTAGGAAGAAAGAAGGTTGGGACATGGAGATACAATAGACACAAGACTAGGTGTCTAGGTGAGAGCAAAGAGAAGAAGAAGAGATCTTCTTCTAGGGTTGTTGAGTTCACCGCTTCCCTTCCTCCATCTATGAGTTTTCTGAGAGTGTCTCAGATCTAAAACTCCTTTTTATTTTTCATCTTTGGAAGAGTTCTAATCAAGAAGAAGGAGGCATCTGATCAACCATCAAAAAAGGATCAGCGCAGTACTAGCATACTGTACTGATTTCCTGGATCAGAACTTCTGATCGTGATTCGTGGGCTCGTGTGGATGACTCCTAGAGGTCGGATGCATGTACGGCTCACAACATTATCCTCAAGTCCAGATCAGTAAAGTTAGAATGTCTAACTTGCAAGGTAATAGATCTGATCTATTATATTTTACATACATTAGATGTAGTATAGAAATATGTTGATACGATCAACATGTAGTTCTTACTCTTTATATTTTAATTTTTATTTAATACGATGTAATAATGATATAATAAAATTTTAGATCTAAGGATTCTCTGATTTTATAAGATAAATTATGATTTATTTCAATCTTTCGCTGTCTGATCTTGAAAAAGTTTCAAAATCTAACCCTGAAATCCAAGATCTGGTTCCAACAATTGGTATCAGAGCCAAAGTTGTTTATTACATGATTATTTATATATGCTTAGATTATTTCTTAGATTATATCTAATTTATAATCTGATTGTTAAATCTGAAATTAAAATTTTTAGATCAATCACGAACTATAGGTTGTCCTGTTGTAAGGTTTACCCCTTACAGTGCAAAGGTTGTCCTAATTTGTGTAGACCTATCTTTAATCATAAATTTGTTAGATATGATCTAGATTAAATTTATGATTTATTATATTTAAAAAATATTTAAATCTAAAATAAAATCTCTCTGTTAATAATTTTTGTGCAAAGAACCATCATATATTTGTCTGAAAAATTTATGCAGTTTAAAGTTGAAATTATTTCAATTACATAACCTGTTTAGATTAGATCTAAAGTAGTTTCATACTTATTTCACTTGTATTTTGATTATGAATCAAATATGCAACTGTAGGAATCAGATCTAGGATTTAGAGTTAGATCTTGAAACTTTTTCAAGATCATACAGCGAAAGACTAAAATAAATTAAAATTATTTTCTAAAATTAGAAAATCTCTAGATCTAAGATCTTATTATATGATTATTACATAGCATTAAATCAAAAATTAAAATATATAAATATAGCATGAACTACATGTTGATTATATCAACATGTTTCTATACTACATCTAATGTATGTATTAAACAATAGATTAGATCTATTACCTTGCAAGTTAGACGTTCTAACCTCGCTGATCCGGACTTGAGGATGATGTTGCAAGCCACACATGTATCTGGCCTCTAGGAGTCATCCACACGAGCCCACGAATCTCGATTAGAAGTCCTGTTTCAGGAAATCAGCACAGTATGCTAGTACTGCGCTGATCCTTCTTTGATGGTTGATCAGGTGCCTCCTTCTTCTTGATTTGGACTCTTTCAAAGATAAAAAGTAGAAGAAGGAGTTTCAGATCTAAGACACTCTCAGGAAACTCAAGATGGAGGGAGGAAAGATATGAAAACAAACAACCCTAGAAGAAGACCCTCTTCTTCTTCTCGTTTCTCGCTCTAGACACCCTAACTTGTGTCTTTTATATCTCCACGACCCAAAGGTCTTTCTCTTTGATTTTTGGTTGGCCCAAAGTCTCTCAAATATCTATCTTCTTCAAAAATTTTATGAAGAAACACATTTTATATAGAGAGATATGATAGAGTCCTTATCTAGGTCAAATACCAAGTCAAGGCTTATCCAAACATGGCAAGTTAAGGGGCGCCCAACACTTGAGAACCTCCTCCTTATTTTCATGCATGGATTACTAGAAAAGGTGAATAATGTGTACCCTAAAATCCATGAAAATTCCAAAAAAAATTTGGATAGATTCGGTGCAAAATTGAAAGAGTTTTGGATTTCTAAAACTCTATCTCATAGAATTCGAAATCCAAACTTATTCCTTTTTAATTTGATCCAAACCACCTTCCATGCAAGAAAGAAGAGATGAGACCTTTGTGAACGTGGGAGAGACCTGGGAGATGGCTTTTGTCGCATAAAATAAAAGGAGATTGGCGTTGAATGAGAGAGAGGACGTGGGGAAGGCTTATGTGGTGCAAGGTGGAATCCTAGTCTTACTAGGATCTATCTTATGACTTGTTTTAATTTGGTTTCTCAAACCAAATCAAACTAAAATTAGATCAACCTAATTAAAATAAGTCTTAATCTAATTAAGAACCTAATTTAATCAGATTAAATTAGATTTAAATCTAATTTAATTTTTTAATCAAATTAGAAATTAGATTGACCCAAGTCGTAGTTGAACTAGGACTAGTTAATCCTTGCACTTGGCTTATCCAATAAACCAATTAGACTTGATCCAATCATGCCCAAACCAAATCTAATTAAATTATATTTAATTAGACTTAATCTCAACCCATTGGCTTAATCAAATTAAGCCAATTAGCAATCGAATTGCTAATCGATCCTCCTAAAACACTTGCACTGGGTTAAATGTCAATCGTATTGATCATTTAACCCTAGAATGATTCTTAATCGTTGATCAACCATCCGATCAGATCATGAACTCTAATGTATGTGATCTCATAGGTCCGAACCTAAGCTGATAGTGCAGGAATAAATTTTTGTACCAATCGAAGTGACCATCTAGCAATGGTACCTGACGACTGGATAGGTCGAATGTGTAGAACAACATCCTTAGAACCCATGCGGATATAGTTTTCATATAATTCATCCCCTTGACCAAAATGATCATAGGACACCCCAGAGTTCCACTGTCAACTTTGATCAGGTTGTCCACATTGTATTTCAAAATATCAAATCCATCTGATGGATTACCCTGGCCAAGGTTTTGCTAAATTGAAATACAACGACTCATTCTTCTCCAACTCTTGAAGTGGTCAATCCCATCTAGATCACACTCTGACTTCGCAAGTACTTGACTGTGCCCAGAAGCCTTCCATCCCTGAATTAAAAATTTAGTTAGTCCAATACCAAAGCACAGTGAGTTGCTTGCAAGTCACTGAGGCGATTTCAAGTCTAAGGGACACTTATACCTATATCCCATCAGAGACATTCTCGACAGTAGAATACTCTGAAGTTGGTCACGTTCAATGATGATGTACCAGTACATCTCACCTGTATGCCATACCAGTGTCTCCACACTCTTTGGTTAAGAGGACAACCAACCCATATGGCCTACAATGACCTATGCTCGATAGAAGCTGTCGTCCTTATTAACAGCCTATCATTTGATCGTGAACTGTTTTAAGGACTAATCGATAAATCCTCTCTTTATTGAATCTAAATAGTCCTAAGGACTTCATCATAACAATGGAGTTCATTAGAAGATGAAAGCTTATGATGAAAATGCCAAATATATTTTATTTATTAACAAATCAACTACAATACTTGGTTGCTCAACCGTCAACAACTTGACGATTGGCTTTTTGGGACACATTTCCCAACAACTCCCACTTGTCCTAAAGCCACTCGGCATAGTATCTAATACCCATCTTCGACTTGTGGTTGTCGAACTCCTTTATCGCCAGGGCTTTAGTGAAGGGGTCGGCCAGGTTCTCCTTTCCGTCGATGTTCTGAAGGTCGATGTCACCTCGATCCACGATCTCTCGGACCAGATGGAAGTGGCGCAAGATGTGCTTCGTCCGCTGATGTGCTTTGGGTTCCTTCGCCTGAGCTATGGCAACAGTGCTGTCGCAGTAGAGCAGGACCGGACCATCGAGGGAGGGTGCTACTCTGAGCTCGTTGATGAATTTCCTCAGCCACAGCTTCCTTCGCGGCATCCGATGCTGCGATGTACTCCGCTTCACAAACAGAGTCCGGCACAGTACGTTGCTTGGAACTCCTCCAGCAGATGGCTCCACCATTCAGAGTAAAGATATAACCCGACACGCTCTTGCTGTCATCATGGTCAGATTGGAAGCTAGAGTTGTGAACCCCACAAGTTTTAGATCAACTTGCCATAAACCAATCATTGGTCCTTAGTATTTCTCAAATACTTAAGGATGGCTTTAACCACTTTCCAGTGATTTTCTTCAGGATCAGATTGGTATCTACTCACTACTCCTAGTGAGTATGCCACATCTGGTCTTGTACATATCATGGCGTACATGATAGATCCCACGGTTGAAGCATATGGGACTCCACACATATGCTTTCTCTCTTCAGGAGTTGTCGGACAATCCTTCTTAGAGAGAAAAATTCCTTGGCCTATCGGTAGATAGCCCTTCTTGGAATTCTCCATGCTGAACCTCTTCAGCACAGTGTCTATGTACATGGACTGGGATAACCCAAGCATCCTTTTAGATCTATCCTTATAGATCTTCATCGCCAGGATGTAGGATGCTTCACCCAAGTCCTTCATGGAGAACTGTGATGACAACCAAACTTTTATTCCCTGTAGTGCGGGGATGTCATTCCCGATTAAGAGAATGTCATCCACGTACAAGACAAGGAATACCACAACTGGACTATTTGCCCATTTATAGATGCAGGGCTCTTCTCCATTCTTAATGAAGCCATACGTTTTGATCACCTTATAAAAATGCATGTTCCAACTCTGAGAAGCTTGCTTCAATCCATAAATGGATCTCTAAAGCTTGCACCCCTTGGACTCATCTATGGATGTAAACCCCTCAAGTTGTATCATATACACCTCTTCGGTCAGCTCTTCATTCAGGAAAGCTGTTTTTACATCCATCTGCCAGATCTCATAATCCAGATGGGCAGCTATTGCAAGCATTATCCGAATGGATTTGAGCATTGCCATAGAAAAAAATATCTCTCATAGTCAATACCATAACGTTGACGATACCCCTTGGCAACCAGACGGGCTTTATAGATCTCCACCTTTCCGTCTGCGCCCCTCTTCTTTTGAAGACCCATTTACACCCAATGGGTTTAACCCCTTCAGGTGGGTCAACTAATGTCCATACATCGTTGACCTTCATGGACTCCATTTCAGATTTCATGGCTTCAAGCTATTTCTCGAAATCAGGTCTCTGTATTGCATCCATATAGGTGATCGGATCCTCATTATTCTCATCAAGTTCGATAGGATCACCATCCCGGACCAAGAAACTGTAGTATCTGTCCGGCTGACGTGGTATTCTACCGGATCTCCTTAATGGTGTAGGTACATTGGGCTCCAGATCTGATCTAATCATATCCGACTCAGGTTCAGCTATTGGTGTCGGTTCTTCTACCTATTGAACTTTATCAAGTTCAATCTTAGAGGCAACGGTTCCTTCACCAAGGAACTCTTTTTCTAAAAAAAATTATCTTAAGGCTGACGAACACCTTTTGTTCATTAGCATGGTAGAAAAAATATCCTTTTGTCTCTTTGGGGTATCCTATGAATGAGCATTTGTCAGACCTAGGTCCAAGTTTGTCTGTGACTAATCGTTTGACATAGGCCGGGCACCCCCAGACCCTAAGGTGTGAAAGTGCTGGCTTACGTCCCATCCATATCTCATATGGAGTCTTAATTACAGACTTACTTGGAACCCTATTTAATAGATAACAGGCCGATTCGAGTGCATATCCCCAGAAGATATCGGCAAGCTAGCAAAACCCATCATGGATCGGATCATGTCTAACAGAGTCCGATTTCTCCTTTCAGACACACCATTATACTGTGGTGTTCCTGGAGGAGTCCATTGGGAGAGAATCCCATTCTCTCCTAGATATGTGAGAAACTCACTAGAAAGGTATCCTCCTCCTCGATCAGATCGAAGAGTTTTAATACTCTTCCCAGTTTGTTTTTCTACTTCACTTCGAAATCGTTTGAACATTTCAAATGAATCCGACTTATGTTTCATCAGATAGACATATCCATATTGGGATAGGTCATCCGTGAAAGTTATGAAGTAGAAATATCTACCTCTAGCACTTGTGCTCATGGGCCTGCAAACATCAGTATGTACTAGGCCCAAGAGTTCAGTAGCTCTCTCACCTTTTCTAGTAAAAGGTGACTTGGTCATTTTACCAAGAAGACAGGACTCACAGGTTGGAAGTGATTCACAATCACTGACTTCGAGGATTCCCTCTTGAGTCAACCTGTTTATTCTGTTCTTGTTTATATGACCTAGCCTCCAATGCCATAAGTAGATATCTGACACACTATCTAATCTAGGGTGCTTGCCAGTAGAATAGACTCTTATCATGCTTGATCTTTTTGGTCTGGCCCTGCACTGATGTCCCAGCCTGAACATGCACCTTCTTCACTTTCTTCTTCTTGTTCTTCTTCCCTTTCTTAAAAGGTCAAGAACCAGAAGACGAACCTCCCACTAAGTTCACCGACTCCTTGTGAAGTTGGTGATCCTTCTCAAAGTTCTGAAGCAACCCCAGTAACCCGTGGTAGTTCCCTTCAGCTTTGTCATTCTATAATGAGTGTGGAATGGGAGATAAGACTTGGGCAGTGAGTTCAGTATTGCATCTTTCCCAAGCTGCTCATGTAAGGGAAAGCCGAGCTTGCTCAATCGTTCCATTAGCTCGATCATGTACAATACATGATCAGTGACAGAGGCACCATCCCGTATTTTGGCGTTGAAGATGGCACAACTAGTTTTGTGCCTCTCCACGTCATCGGGTGTGCCAAAGGCATCCTCCAACACTTGAAGCATGTCCTTTGGCTGAGCCATCTCGAATCTGTGACTGAACTCATCGCTCATGGTAGCCAACATGATACAACGCACCATGGTCCGATCACTGAGCCACTTCTGGTAAGTATCTCTGACTGTTCCTTTGTATTGACAGCTAGCTCCTTAGGTGCAGAATCTATTATCACATATAGGATCCATTCATGCTCTAGGACTATCTTCAACTTTCGGTACCAGCTACCGAAGTTAGGTCCCACCAACTTATCATTGTCCAACAATGATCAGAGCGATAGGAAAGTGGCCATATTTGTACAAAGGAGAACCATAACATAATTAGTAATTGATTCATTAAACCTAAAGATTTAGACTTTAATCAAAAAGTTTCTCCCACTATTTTATTCGAATTGGTAGCCTCTACCTCCAATTCGAAGAATTACCCTAATTCCTTAGTGGGTACTAGAATCCACTTAGACTGCACACAAGTCCAACTTTGGTTGGCCAACCCATGTACATCTAAGGGTAGGTTCATAACCAATTGTTTCTCTAAATAATTTTTAGTAATTTTAATTTTTCCCCAGAAACCTAATCAGTAGGCTTTGGCCTCCACTGTAAGGATCCAGTTAGGTCCAACCATTAACATGATCATACTTGGTGTATCTAACCAACGAATGATTAAGTCCAACTTTGGTTGGCTCACCTAACCACCATTAGAGAGACACTTCCAAGTCATCATATGATGAGTGATAATTCCATTAGTCAACAAGCACCAGGCCTTTGGGTCTGCAATGATTATTGAGTTAATGGACTCATTATCAAACACCTTAATGGGAGGCTATGACTCAGTTATCTCCATAACTTTATCATTTTAAGGACCTAATAATTTTAGAAGATTTAAATAATATAGAGGATGAGGTCAGATGAACCAGCTTATCATGATCCTCCCACTAGCTTCACCAAGTCAGCTTAAGGGAGACCATTAAAAGGGCTGGTCTAGGAGCACCTAAATCAGTCACACTAATTTACCTAGCTGACATGGGTCAGCTCGAATAGTCAAGTGATCCGATCAAAATATAATTTCATCAAGAGGCCAGGTAAGTTCGATCAGTGGGAGGGTCTGCCAAAGCTTGCCTTAGACACCATCAAAAATGGCCAGGTAAGCGGGCTCCCAATTAAAAACCACCGGTCTGGTTTACCTTAGACACCAACTGGTTTAATTAGTTTCGATTAGATCAACCTAACAGTTCGTGCTAGATCGCTTAGCCAAGAATCAAGTCCATTTGGTTCTCGTTAAAGACATGGACTTGACCAACTACAACTATTGTAATTGATCTAGAGAATCCTTGACCTAATCTAAGACAACAATTGATTAGATTTAGTCAATTCTCTAATTAAGTCCATCTTCAATCTAACCATAGGTCTAACCCAATTAATGGACCTAATTCCCACTAACCCATTAACCCAATGTGTTATGGTTTGTGTCTTAGGTTCTTCAATTCACAATCCTAGAACCTAATCAAACAACTTCTTAATTCTTAATTAAGTTTTGGGCTGAGGGTTGGATTCGGCTTTTCAAAAAATAATTTTTATATTTATAAAATAATTTTACAATATGATTCTACCAACCATATTGCATGTTTGATTCATAATCAAGATACAAGTGAAATAAACATGAAACTACTTTAGATCTAATCTAAACAGGTTCATGTAATTGAAACAGTTTCAACTTTAAACAATTTCTTTGCATAAAAATTATTAACAAAAAGATTTTATTTCAGATTTAAATATCTTTTAAATCTAATAAATCATAAATTTAATCTAGATCATATCTAACAAATTTATGATTAAAGATAGATCTACACAAACTAGGACAACTTTTGCACTGTAAGGGGTAAACCATACAGCAGGACAACCTTGCAGTTCGTGATTGATCTAAAATTTTAATTTCAGATTTAATAATCAGATTATAAATTAGATCTAATCTAAGAAATAATCTAAGCATGTATAAATAATCATGTAATAAAGAACCTAGGCTCTGATACCAATTGTAGGAACCAGATCTAGGGTTTCAGGGTTAGATCTTGAAATTTTTTCAAGATCATACAGCGAATGACTAAAATAACATAAAATTATTTTTTAAAATCAGAGAATCCCTAGATCTAAGATCTTATTACATGATTATTACATAGTATTAAATTAAAAATTAAAATATATAAATATAGCATGAACTACATGTTGATCATATCAACATGTTTCTATACTACATCTAATGTATGTATTAAACAATAGATCAAATCTATTACCTTGCAAGTTAGATGTTCTAACCTCGATGATCTGGGCTTGAGGATGATGTTGCAAGCTACACACGCATCCGGCCTCTAGGAGTCATCCACACGAGCCCACGAATCTCGATCAGAAGTCCTGCTTTAAGAAATCAGCACTGTATGCTAGTAATGCACTGATCTTTCTTTGATGGTTGATCAGGTGCCTCCTTCTTCTTGATTTGGACTCTTCCAAAGATGAAAAGTAGAAGGAGGAGTTTCATATCTGAGATGCTCTCAAAAAACTCAAGATGGAGGGAGGAAAGATATGAAAACAAACAACCTTAGAAGAAGACCCTCTTCTTCTTCTCGTTTCTCTCTCTAGATACCCTAACTTGTGTCTTTTATATCTCCATGATCCAAAGGTCTTTCTCTCTGATATTTGGATGGCCCAAAGATCTCTCAAATCTCTATCTTCTCAAAAATTTCATGAAGAAACATATTTTATATAGAGAGATATGATAGAGTCCTTGTCTAGGTCAAATACCTAGTCAAGGCTTATCCAAACATGGCAAGTTAAGGGGTGCCCAACTCTTGAACACCTCCTCCTTATTTTCATGCATGGATCACTAGAAAAGGGTGCATAATTGTATCCTAAAAGTCACAAAAATTCCAAAAAAAAATTGGATAGATTCGGTGCAAAATTGAAAGAGTTTTGGATTTCTAAAACTCTATCTCATAGAATTCGAAATCCAAACTTATTCCTTTTTTATTTGATCCAAACCACCTTCCATGTAAGAAAGAAGAGATGAGACCTTTTGTGAACATGGGAGAGACCTGGGAGAGGGATTTTGTCACACAAAATAAGAGGAGATTGGTGTTGAATAGAGAGAGGGCGTGGGGAAGGCTTATGTGGTGCAAGGTGGAATCCTAGTCTTACTAGGATTCTATTTATGACTTATTTTAATTTGGTTTCTCAAACCAAATCAAACTAAATTAGATCAACCAATTAAAATAAGTCTTAACCCAATTAAAATCTAATTTAATCAGATTAAATAGATTTAAATTTAATTTAATTTTTTAATCAAATTAGAAATTAAATTGACCCAAGTCCTAGTTGAACTAGGACTAGTTTTTTCTTGCACTTGGCTTATCCAATAAACCAATTAGACTTGATCCAATCAAGCCCAAACCAAATTTAATTAAATCTTATTTAATTAGACTTAATCTCAGCTCATTGGCTTAATCAAATTAAGCCAATTAGCAATCGAATTGCTAATCGATCCTCTTACAATACTTGCACTGGGTTAAATGTCAATCGTATTGATCATTTAACCCTAGAATGATTCTTAATCGTTGATCAACCATCCGATCGGATCATGAACTCTAATATGTGTGATCTCATAGGTCCGAACCTAAGTCGGTAGCATAGGAATAAATTTTTGTATCAATCGAAGTGACCATCTAGCAATGGTACCCGACGACCGGATAGGTCGAATGTGTAGAACAACATCCTTAGAACCCATGTGGATATAGTTTTCATATAATTCATCCCCTTGACCAAAATGATCATAGGACACCCCAGAGTTCAACTGTCAACTCTGATCAGGTTGTCCACATTGTATTTGAAAATATCAAATCCATCTGATGGATTATCCTGGCCAAGGTTTTGCTAAATTGAAATACAGCGACTCATTCTTCTCCAACTCTTGGAGTGGTCAATCCCATCTCGATCACACTCTGACTTTGCAAGTACTTGACTGTGCCCAGAAGCCTTTCATCCTGAATTAGAAATTCAGTTAGTTCAGTACCAAAGCACAGTGAGTTGCTTGCAAGTCACTGAGGCGATCTCAAGTCTAAGGGACACTTATACCTATATCCCATTAGAGACATTCTCGACAGCAGAATACTCTGGAGTTGGTCACGTTCAATGATGATGTACCAGTACATCTCTCCTGTATGCCATACTAGTGTCTCCACACTCTTTGGTTTAGAGGACAACCAACCCATATGGCCTACAGCGACCTATGCTCGATAGAAGCTGTCGTCCTTATTAACAGCCTATCATTTGGTCATGAACTGTTTTAAGGACTAATCGATAAATCCTCTCTTAATTGAATCTAAATAGTCCTAAGGACATCATCATAACAATGAAGTTCATTAGAAGATGAAAGCTTATGATGAAAATACCAAATATATTTTATTTATTAACAAATCAACTACAATACTTGGTTGCTCAGCCATCAACAGCTTGACGATTAGCTTTTTGGGATACATTTCCCAACAACTCCCACTTGTCCTAAAACCACTCGGCACAGTATCTAATACCCATCTTCGACTTGTGGTTGTCGAACTCTTTTATCGCCAGGGCTTTAGTGAAGGGGTCGCCCAGGTTCTCCTTTCCGTCAATCTTCTGAAGGTCGACGTCACCTCGATCCACGATCTCTCAGACCAGGTGGAAGCGGTGCAAGATGTGCTTCGTCCGCTAATGTGCTTTGGGTTCCTTCGCCTGAGCTATGGCACTAGTGCTGTCGCAGTAGAGCAGGACTAGCCATCGAGGGAGGGTGCTACTCTGAGCTTGTTGATGAATTTTCTCAGCCACACAGCTTCCTTCGCGGCATCCGATGCTGCGATGTACTTCGCTTCACAAACAAAGTCCGCCACAGTATGTTGCTTGGAACTCTTCTAGCAGATGGCTCCACCATTCAGAGTAAAGATATAACCTGACACGCTCCTGCTGTCATCATGGTCAGATTGGAAGCTAGAGTCTCTGAACCTCACAAGTTTCAGATCTGACTCGCCATAAACCAACCATTGGTCCTTAGTATTTCTCAAATACTTAAGGATGGCTTTAACCACTTTCC
The DNA here is from genome assembly GCF_000442705.2 of Elaeis guineensis. Taxonomy (NCBI): domain Eukaryota; kingdom Viridiplantae; phylum Streptophyta; class Magnoliopsida; order Arecales; family Arecaceae; genus Elaeis; species Elaeis guineensis. The sequence goes on from NC_026003.2 coordinate 26,265,445, forward strand.
AGTGATTTTCTCCAGGATCAGATTGGTATCTACTCACTACTCCTAGTGAGTATGCCACATCTGGTCTTGTCATTCATGGCGTACATGATAGATCCCATGGCTGAAGCATATGGGACTCTACTCATATGCTTTCTCTCTTCAAGAGTTGTCGGACAATCCTTCTTAGAGAGAGAAATTCTTTTGCCTATCGGTAGATAGCCCTTCTTGAAATTCTCCATGCTGAACCTCTTCAGCACAGTGTCTATGTACATGGACTGGGATAACCCAAGCATCCTTTTAGGTCTATCCCTATAGATCTTCATCCCTAGGATGTAGGATGCTTCACCCAAGTCTTTCATAGAGAACTGTGATGACAACCAAACTTTTATTCCCTGTAGTGCGGGGATGTCATTCCTGATTAAGAGAATGTCATCCAAGTACAAGACAAGGAATACCACAACTGGACCATTTGCCCATTTATAGATGCAGGGCTCTTCTCCATTCTTAATGAAGCCATACGTTTTGATCACCTTATCAAAATGCATGTTCCAACTCCGAGAAGCTTGCTTCAATCCATAAATGGATCTTTGAAGCTTGCACACCTTGGACTCATCTGTTGATGTAAACCCTCAGGTTGTATCATATACACCTCTTCGGTCAGCTCTTCATTCAGGAAAGCTGTCTTTACATCCATCTACCAGATCTCATAATCCAGATGGACAGCTATTGCAAGCATTATCCGAATGGATTTAAGCATTGTCACAGGGGAAAATATCTCGTCATAGTCAATACCATAATGTTGACGATACCCCTTGGCGACCAGACGGGCTTTATAGGTCTCCACCTTTCAGTCTGCGCCCCTCTTCCTTTTGAAGACCCATTTACACCCTATGGGTTTAGCCCCTTCAGGTGGGTCAACCAAAGTCCATACATCGTTGACCTTCATGGACTCTATTTCGGATTTCATGGCTTCAAGCTATTTCTCAGAATCAGGTCTCTGCATTGCATCCATATAGGTGATCGGACCCTCATTATTCTCATCAAGTTCAATGGGATCACCGTCTCGGACCAAGAAATCGTAGTATCTGTCCGGCTGATGCGATACTCTACCGGATCGCCTTAATGGTGCAGGTACATTGGGCTCCGAATCTGATCTAATCATATCCGACTCAGGTTCAGCTATTGGTGTCGGTCCTTCTACCTATTGAACTTTATCAAGTTCAACCTTAGAGGCAACGGTTCCTTCACCAAGGAACTCTTTTTCTAAAAGAAATTGCCTTAAGGCTGACGAACACCTTTTGTTCATCAGCATGGTAGAAAAAATATCCTTTTGTCTCTTTGGGGTATCCTATGAATGAGCATTTGTCAGACCTAGGTCCAAGTTTGTCTGTGACTATTCGTTTGACATAGGTCGGGCACCCCCAGACCCTAAGGTGTGAAAGTACTGGCTTACGTCCCGTCCATATCTCATATGGAGTCGTAATTACAGACTTACTTGAAACCCTATTTAATAGATAATAGACTGATTCGAGTGCATATCCCCAGAAGGATATCGGCAAGCTAGCAAAACCCATCATGGATCGGATCATGTCTAATAGAGTCCGATTCCTCCTTTCAGACACACAATTATACTGTGGTGTTCCTGGAGGAGTCCATTGGGAAGAATCCCATTCTCTCCTAGATATGTGAGAAACTCACTAGAAAGGTATTCTCCTCCTCGATCAGATCGAAGAGTTTTAATACTCTTCCAGTTTGTTTTTCTACTTCACTTCGAAATCGTTTGAACATTTCAAATGAATCCGACTTATCTTTCATCAGATAGACATATCCATATCGGGATAGATCATCCGTGAAAGTTATGAAGTAAAAATATCCACCTCCAGCACTTGTGCTCATGGGCCTGCAAACATCAGTATGTACTAGGCCCAAGAGCTCAGTAGCTCTCTCACCTTTTCTAGTAAAAGGTGACTTGATCATTTTACCAAGAAGACAGGACTCACAGGTTGGAAGTGATTCAGAATCACTGACTTCAAGGATTCCCTCTTGAGTCAACCTGTTTATTCTGTTCTTGTTTATATGACCTAGCCTCCAATGCCATAAGTAGATATCTGACACACTATCTAATCTAGGGATGCTCTCAGGAAGAAAGAGTTTTAGATCTGAGATGCTCTCAGGAAACTCAAGATGGAGGGACGAAAGATATGAAAACAAACAACCCTAGAAGAAGACCCTCTTCTTCTTCTCATTTCTCTCTCTAGACACCCTAACTTGTGTCTTTTATATCTCCACGACCCAAAGGTCTTTCTCTCTAATTTTTAGATGACCCAAAGGTCTCTCAAATCTCTATCTTCTTCAAAACTTTTATGAAGAAACTCATTTTATATAGAGAGATATGATAGAGTCCTTGTCTAAGTCAAATACCTAGTCAAGGCATATCCAAACATGGCAAGTTAAGGGGTGCCAAACTCTTGAGTACCTCCTCCTTATTTTTGTACATGGATTACTAGCAAAGGGTACATAATGTGTACCCTAAAAGTCATAAAAATTCTAAAAAAAATTTGGATAGATTCGGTGCAAAATTGAAAGAGTTTTGGATTTCTAAAACTCTATCTCATAGAATTCGAAATCCAAACTTATTCCTTTTTGATTTGATCCAAACCACCTTCCATGTAAGAAAGAAGAGATGAGACCTTTTGTAAACATGGGAGAGACCTGGGAGAGGGCTTTTGTCACACAAAATAAGAGAAGATTGGCATTGAATTAGAGAGAGGGCATGGGGAAGGCTTATGTGGTGCAAGGTGGAATCCTAGTCTTACTAGGATTCTATCTTATGACTTGTTTTAATTTGATTTCTCAAACCAAATCAAACTAAAATTAGATCAACCTAATTAAAATAAGTCTTAACTCAATTAAAAATCTAATTTAATCAGATAAATTAGATTTAAATCTATTTTAATTTTTTAATCAAATTAGAAATTAGATTGACCCAAGTCCTAGTTGAACTAGGACTAGTTTTTCCTTGCACTTGGCTTATCCAATAAACCAATTGGACTTGATCCAATCCAGCCCAAACTAAATTTAATTAAATTATATTTAACTAGACTTAATCTCAACCTATTGGCTTAATCAAATTAAGCCAATTAGCAATCGAATTGCTAATCGATCCTCCTGCAACACTTGCACTGGGTTAAATGTCAATCGTATTGATCATTTAACCCTAGAATGATTCTTTATCGTTGATCAACCATCCGATCGGATCATGAACTCTAATGTGTGTGACCTCATAGGTCTGAACCTAAGTCGGTAGCATAAGAATAAATTTTTGTACCAATCGAAGTGACCATCTAGCAATGGTACCCGATGACCGGATAGGTCGAATGTATAGAACAACATCCTTAGAATCCATGCGGATATAGTTTTCATATAATTCATCTCCTTGATCAAAATGATCATAGGATACCCTAGAGTTCAACTGTCAACTTTGAACAGGTTGTCCACATTGTATTTCGAAATATCAAATCCATCTGATGGATTACCCTGGCCAAGGTTTTGCTAAATTGAAATACAGCGACTCATTCTTCTCCAACTCTTGGAGTGGTCAATCCCATCTCGATCACACTCTGACTTCACAAGTACTTGACTGTACCCAGAAGCCTTCCATCCCTGAATTAGAAATTCAGTTAGTCCAGTACCAAAGCACAGTGAGTTGCTTACAAGTCAGTGAGGCGATCTCAAGTCTAAGGGACACTTATACCTATATCCCATCAGAGACATTCTCGACAGCAGACTACTCTGGAGTTGGTCACGTTCAATGATGATGTACCAGTACATCTCACCTGTATGCCATACCAGTGTCTCCACACTCTTTGGTTAAGAGGACAACCAACCTATATGGCCTACAGCGACCTATGCTCGATAGAAGCTGTCGTCCTTATTAACAGCCTATCATTTGGTCATGAACTATTTTAAGGACTAATCGATAAATCCTCTCTTTATTGAATCTAAATAGTCCTAAGAACTTCATCATAACAATGGAGTTCATTAGAAGATGAAAGCTTATGATGAAAATGCCAAATATATTTTATTTATTAACAAATCAACTATAATACTTGGTTGCTCAACCGTCAACAGCTTGACGATTGGCTTTTTGGGACACATTTTCCAATAGTAACTTGGTTGGTAGAATCATGTTGTAAAAATATTTTACAAATATAAAAATTATTTTTGAAAAGCCGAACCCCAACCCTCAGCCCAAAACATAATTGAGAATTAAGAAGTTGTTTGATTAGATTCTAGGATTGTGAATTGAAGAACCTAAGACACAAACCATAACACATTGGGTTAATGGGTTAGTGAAAATTAGGTCCATTAATTGGGTTAGACCTAAGGTTAGATTAAAGATGGACTTAATTAGGGAATTGACTAAATCTAATCAATTATTTTCTTAGATTAGGTCAAAGATTCTCTAGATCAATTACAATAGTTGTAGTTGGTCAAGTCCATGTCTTTAATGAGAACCAAATGAATTTGATTCTTGGCTAAGCGGTCTAGCATGAACTATTAGGTTGATCTATTCGAAACTAATTAAACCAGTTGGTGTCTAAGATAAACCAGACCGGTGGTTTTTAATTGGCAGCCCGCTTACCTGAACATTTCTGATGGTGTCTAAGGCAAACTTTGGCAGACCCTCCCATCGATCGAACTTACCTGACCTCTTGATAAAATTATATTTTGATCGGATTACTTGACTATTCGAGCTAACCCATGTCAGCTAGGTAAATCAGTGTGATTGATTTAGGTGCTCCTAGACCAGCACTTTTAATGGTCTCCCTTAAGCTGACTTGATGAAGCCAGTGGAAGGATCATGATAAGCTGGTTCATCTGACCTCCTCCTCTAAATCAATTAAATTCTCTAAAATTATTAGGTCCTTAAAATGAAATAGTTATGGTGATAACTAGATCATAGCCTCCCGTTAAGTGGATGATAATGGGTCCATCAATTGGATAATCATTGGAGGCCCAAAGGCCTGGTGCTTATCGGCTGATAGAATTATTATTCATAATATGATTTCTAGACTGTATCTTTCTAAATGGTGGTTAGGTTAGCCAACCAAAATTGGGCCTAATCATTCATTGGCTAGATGGGCCAAGTATGGTCATTGTTGGGTATGAAATACCCCCCAGTCGAAGTTCAGGCCAGGAGTGACCCTCCAGGGATTCTACCGACGTCCGACCTTCGACGACATCTTTTCGAACTTCTCCGACAGCCGAGCCTCCACAACATTCCCAAGTTCTGCCGATGGATAAACCCCCACCAGTGTCAACCGGATTCTCCACGACGGACGGACTCCATCCAAGTTTCTATGGTGGTTGACCACCTTCTAGACTTCGTCTGGACTCCTACGGGAGCCGGACCTCTTTCCCGAACTCCAATTGCAGATAGACTTCATCCGGACTCCTACGGGAGCCGAACCTCTTCCCCGAACTCCAACTACAGATAGGCTTCGTCCAGACTCCTACGGGAGCCGGACCTCTTCCCCGAACTCCAACTGCAGATAGACTTCGTCCAGACTCCTACAAGAGTCGGATCTCTTCCCCGAACTCCGACTGCAGGTAGACTTCGTCCGAACTCCTACGGGAGCCAGACCTCTTTCTCAAACTCCAACTGTGGGTAGACTTCGTTCGGGCTCCTACGGGAGCCGGACCTTTTTCCTGAACTCCTGTTGCAGGTAGACCTCACCCGAACTCCTACAAGGGCCGGACTCCAAGCTTCTACTGCAAGCGACCCACTCCGAGCTTCTGCTACAAACGATCTACTTCAAATTTCTACCACGAGCGGTCCGTGCCAGATTCCCACTATAAGCCTTCACCCGAGCTTCCATTGTGGACGAATTCCTTCCAGATTTCTATTGCAGACAGGCCTTGGCCGAGATTCCTCGACGAATGATCCCCATCCGGGCTTCTATGGAGATCGAACTCCGACCGAACTTCTATAGCGAACAAATTTTGGGCTCACGAAATCTAGCAGCTGGACCCCTCCAGCAGATGAACCTCTCCAGTGCCATCCAACATCCGCCGTCGATCGACCCTCTGCCGAATTCTGTGCGAAATCGGAGTGCGTCTGCGGAAAGCCTCTGACCGAGCTCCTACGGCAAGTGGCCCTCGCCTGCAGCCTCAACGCCCAAGGCACCCAACGGTAGAAGGTTGGCCAGCAACATCCGAGCTTCTCTCAGATGGATAGCTACCTCTCTCCGCCAGGCACCTCAACCGAGCTTCAGCCGATAGGCCTGGACCCCCTGGCAGGCCACAGTAATGGCCACGACTCTGCTCCACTTTCTGCGGTGGATACCGCATGGCTCCATCACTCCCTGGCAAGTCACAGTAATGGCCACGACTCTGCTCCACTTCCTGCGATGGATACCGCACGGCCCCTCCACTCTCTGGCAAGTCGCGATAATGGACACCGCTCCACTCCCCGCAACAGACTCCATGTGGCAGGTCACGGTGATGGCCACGATTCCACTCCACTACTCTTCGTAACAAACTCCTCCTGGCCCCGAATGGACCACTGCTAGATGGTTTCAAACATTGCTATCAGTCTATTGCACACTCCGCCTGTAAAAAGGGGACCCCAGATATGTTATTCTCTAAGCTCTAATTTCTATCTCAAAACTCTGCTAAAATTTTTGTTCGAGCACTCCATTCTTGTTAAGGCAGAGAACTGACTTGAGCGTCAGAGGGTCTTGCCGGAGCACCCCCAACTCCGATTTAGACTTCCTTTGCAGGTCCCAACGGTGACTGCGACTCCCTCGACTCCAGCTTCTCCGACGCCGGTGGATTTTTGCACCAACAGGATTGGCGCTAGAGGAAGGGCTATGTCTTCGCAGTACCCTTATTCTTAAAGGAGTGCTCAACGGGACCACCTCCGATCATCCTCTCTGACATCCTCTTCTCCTTCCTCTACCAGATCTTCGCCTGATGCCTCCCCGTAAAGCATCCACCCGACGATCCACAGCCTCAGCGGCCAGATCTCAGGCTCCAACCTCACCTCCAGTTTCCCAGGCTTCTCCTCCTCCGGCAATGGTGGTTGGCGTAGAGCAATTTGACTTGCTGGTTCAACAGGTCAGAGGCCTCACTGAAGTACTACAGGCCATGCAGCAGCAGCAACAGTCGTGGGCATCGGTACGACTGGAGAGAACATCATCGGAACTCCAAAATCCGACAGTAGGATGGGCCACTTGGGCCAGTCGCCCCGTCTTTCCCGAAAAGATGAATCCGAGGGTGGAGAGCCCTCAGTCAGATCATGATTCTACTCCTGGAAGATCTCTACCTCCATTCTGCCAGAAAACCCTCGAGACTCATAGTCGAGAGGATTTCCTGGATCGAAGGCTCCAGGAGATGAACCGTCGGATCGAAGAACTCCGCCACGCTCCCCCGCTTATGGTGAGGATATTTGTACTGACCCTCCCTTCTCTCAAATGATCATGCAGAAATCGATCCCGCCAAACTTCAAGCTCCCTCAATTTGAAAGCTACGATGGGATTTCGAACCCAGTTGACCATCTGGAGGCCTTCCGGACAATGATGCTACTCCATGGCATGCCGGACGCCATCCTGTGTCGAGCTTTCCCATCCACCTTGAAGGGAGCGGCGAGAAACTGATACTCGATACTGAAGTTGGGTACCATCTTTTCCTTCGATCAGATGAGCCACCAGTTTGCAGCTCATTTTGTTAGCAACCGGCATCTCCGGAGGGGTTCGGAGTCCCTCATCAACATCAAGCAGAGGGAGGGGGAGTCCATTCGGGCTTACGTCAACCGTTTCAATGTCGCCGCGTTGGAAGTCCGGAACTTGGACCAATCGGTCGCGATGGCCACTTTGAAAGGTGGCCTTCAAAAGAACGACCTTCTATTCTCCCTGGAGAAGAAATATCCCAGGGATTTTGCTGACTTGTTGGCTCGGGCCGAAGGGTACGCCCGAGCAGAAGAAGCCTTCAAGATGAAGGATGAGGAGACTGCGAGAGAGCGGCAGGCGGGAGACTCGAGTAAGCCCGCAGTCGAAAAAGGGCCGAGAGAAGCTCGGCCACGTTCTCGAACTCCTCCCGGGCACAAGCGCGCCCAGACTCCTCCCTGAGCACGTAGACAGAGAAGCCCAGAGCACCGGGTTCGGTGGGGCTCTCCCCCAAGAAGATTCCGCAGCTATGCCCCCCTCAACGCATCGAAAATCCAAGTGCTGATGGAACTCAAAGAGCAGCTCCCAAGGCCAGAAAGGATGCGCACACACCCCGAGAAGTGCAGTCCTAACAAGTTCTACCTCTACCATCGTGACCACGGTCATGACACAGAGGAATGCATTCAACTCCGAGATGAGATCGAGGAGCTCATCAGACGAGGTCAGCTCGACAGGTTCATTCGACGCCGACCTGAGGATAGAGAAGATCGGCCAAGGGCCCTACCGCAACCTGAGTCACCGAGGAGGGAAGAGCAGTCCGAAGATCGACCCCCAATTGGGATCATCAACTCCATCTCTGGAGGACCTTGATGGGGAGCAGACCTTCTACAGCCCTGAGATTTGAAAAACCTATAAATGTATTACGAACGACTTCACTTTAAATCAAGATTCTTTTCAGATTTGCACATCTTCTCCTTTCGGCATGGACTTGTAATGACAAGGGATAACCCCTTCAGACAACGAAAACAACACCTAATATGGGTGAAATCGAAGGCCCGATTGTTTTTAGATTGGATGGGGGGAGAGGCCCTACAGTGCCCATACGCGCCCCCACAGCCATGTTAGGGACAGGAGGAGAACCTCGCCCTAACATGAGCAAGGTCGAAGGCCTGATTATTTTTAGACCAGATGGGGGGAGAGGCCCTATAGTGCCCATATGCGCCTCCACAGCCCTGTTAGGGATAGGAGGAGAACCTCGCCCTAACATGAGCAAGATCGAAGGTCCGATTATTTTTAGATCGGATGGGGGGAGAGGCCCTACAGCGCCCATATGCGCCCCCACAGCCCTGTTAGGGACAGGAGGAGAACCTCGCCCTAATATGAGCAAGGTCGAAGGCCCGGTTAGTTTTAGACTGGATGGGGGGAGAGGCCCTACAGCACCCATATGCACCCCCACAGCCCTGTTAGGGACAGGAGGAGAACCTCGCCCTAACATGAGCAAGATCGAAGGCTCAGTTATTTTTAGACCAGATGAGGGAAGAGGCCTTACAGCGCCCATATGCACCCCCACAGCCCTGTTAGGGACAGGAGGAGAACCTCGCCCTAACATGAGCAAAATCGAAGGCCCGATTATTCTAAGACTAGATGGGAGGAGAGGCCCTGCAATGCCCATATGTGCCCCCACAGCCCTAGTAGGAGTGGAGAAAGAACCTCATCCTAATCTGAGTTGAGATCGATTGCATCAGAAGTAGGGGAAGAACATCATCCTGGTGCCAACTAAGGTCCGGTCATTCAAGACCAGATAAGTAAAAGGGAACCTTCTCAGTGGCCCCTTCACGCTCCCGCGACCCCACTAAGAGCAGAGGGAAAACCCTCACTCAAAAAAAGAAAAAGGAAAAAGGAAAGGGGGTTAAAAAGGAAAGCGACGAACTGCGTCAGCGATGAATGGAAAACAAATTACATCAAAGATACAGAGAACCTCGTCTCAGCGAGGATTGGGGTTCTTATCAAAATCTTCGATCTCCAAGAGAGCTCTCAATACAGGCCAAGGATAAGACGGCTACCTCAGGGTGACGAGAAGCTCAGACCTTCGAGCTCGAACTCTGAAAGGAGGTGTCAAACCCGAGTGGCCCCGGACAAATCTGCGGCCATGAACAAAAGGATGGGTCAACACAACGGCAATCGGATACCTCCGAACGGCATCGATATCGAGCAAGGCAAAAGTCGAAAGGAGCTCGGCAAACAACAATTCAACATGTAGTAAAAGAGGTAACAGAAAATTCTCTTCTCCTGTCATTAATTAAGTATACATTACAGAGCCCTTGAGACTGAAGAAGAAAGATGACAAGAAAAGCAAGCCGATGCGGCAATGACCAAGAACCTCCAGATGACATCGGCATCGAAAAAAGAAAAAGAACAAACAACAACAAACAAACAAACGGCAAAAGAAGACACATAGAAGGACGAAAGGCAAAAAGAGCCCTAAGGGGGCCCGGCTTCCTCCGACTTTGAACTTTCGACTTCGATCCTCATCAGGGAGTGCCCTAAGCTCTTGACTTCTTCTTCCAATTCTTTCTCTCTCATTAGCATCTCCACGTACCTCCGATGAAGCCGCTGGCTTTCGTTCTCCACCTCTCGGTGCCTCTTTCTCAAGACCTCGGATTCTGCCTCCACGTCCTTGACTGCCTGCTACTCGTATACCAGCTGGATCTTCAATTGCAGCAGCTCGACCTTCTCCTCCCCAAGGGCGACAGATAGCTCTTCTATGGTTTCTCTCAGAGATTGGAGTTCGTCGGGATCCCGAACAGGAGCAAACTGAGCTCCTTCAGCTAGCTGCCTTTGAAGGCGGGCAACCTCATCAGTCGCCATCCTGAGCTTCCCCCTGTAGTCATCCACCTGCTTGCACCAGCTGGCCCGGTATGCATTATAGATCGCCTCGGCATCCTGAAGCTGTTGCTGAAGGTTGAAAAACTTCTTCGACCATTCTTGATCGTAGTCGGCCCAAGTCGAAAGCCAGGATGAGCTCCCTTCCAACTGGCTGATCACTGGCACGCTTCTTGTGTTCCTCTAGCTCCTTCTCGAAGTTCGCCTTCCTCCGGCTGTACTCCATGATCCCCTTCACATGGAGGTTCTGGAAGTAGGTGGCCTCCGCAGTGGCCTCAGAGTGGCTCTCCCTCAACCCGCAAAGTTCGTTCTCCGTCTCCTTCGATCTTTTTGTTAAATGACGAACTTTCTTCCTCAGATATTGGATCGTGGACTTCAGTGGAACTCTCTGTGGCAAGGGAAGCGCTTCGCAGGACACTGCCATCGGAGACAAAAGCGTCAAGGCGCATCTCATTGCAGAAAGAAAAGAAAAAGAGTGGAGAAGCCCTCCATAAGGAGAAACCCAATTTTATTGATTGAGTGTTTCTTAAAGACAAAAGGGAAAAAAAAATTATAATAAAAAAAAATACAAAGTCAGAGGTCTCAGACCTTTGAAATAGGAGTTGGGGAGCTCGATGTTCTTGGAAGGGGAGCTGCGGTGGCAGCGGCAGTGGGAGAGGGCCCGACTTCATCTTCAGATGCCTCATCCAAGAAGCTGAGGTCGAGCTCGAGAAATTTCTTGACCACCTTCTCTTGACAGAGCTCGAACCCTTTGATGAATGCTTCTTGGTCGAACTTGACGTTCAGGTTCCTCATCTCCGCAGAGGCCTTGAACTCCTCCACTCTAGGACCCTGGCCTCCGAGATCAGAACCAAAATCTGCTCTGTCAAATTTATGACCTCGGCCTCCGCCTTCCTCACCATCTCCTCTGAGGCCTGCTTTTCTTTCTCAAGGGCCTCTTGAGGTTGGCTACCTCGGCAGCCTTTTCTTTGAGGCGGGCAGCTTCGGCCCGGTGACCCTCCTCCGCCTGGATGGCGTCCCTCCTCGCCCGGTTCATCACCTCGATGTTGGCAAGGAGCTGGTGCCCGATATGCAAGGACGGCCAGGAGGTCAAAATGAAAGTTGAGAAGCTAATTAAGTAGAGGTGCGAGGGAAAGGAGGAAAGTGAATCTGTTTACCTCGAGATAGGATCCTAGAGAGTCCCAAACCCGCTGCTCGGGGTCGGCGCAAGCGATCCTCTGGACAACTTCAAGAAGGATGCAGTCGTCGACCAGTCACTTTATCAGGTCCCTATCATTAAAGGGATTCTCCCCCGGCTCTTCTTCAAAATCGTGGGACTCTTCGATGGTGGCTCGACGGCTACTCACCCTACGGCCACCGTCTTCCTTCTCCTCCCCCTCTCAACCCCTGGCACCTCCTCGAAGCGGGCCCCCGAAGCGGGAACCTCAGTGGGAGAACTCCTTGAAGAGGCCCGGGGAGCCGGAGGTTCGGCATCTGAAAAAACATCAACCGCGAGAGCCGCCTGGGCGGGCGTGGCGAGCTCGTTTCCTCCATTCTGGCCTTCTTTGCCGACCCAGAGGCCGCAGAGCCTTTCCTTTTGTGAACCTTGAGGCCCCTGGCAAGCATCCGTGCTGCTTCGGTGTCCATTCTTGAAAAAAAAAAAAAAGAGATTAGCAATAGGATGAAAAGGGAAGAGGTGATGCACAAAAAAAAAAGAAAAAAAAAGAAAAAAAAAAGAGAAAAGAAGAAAAAGAGAAAAAGAGAAAGGGAAGAAGAGAAAAAGGAAAGAAGAAGAAAGGAAAGATGGAATACTCGCAGGATCCAGGGGGCTCAAGCCGATGTTGAACAAAAATGCTCCTTCAGAAGATTGGGAAGGGAAGGAGTTGGATAGCTAAGAAGCTTCGCGCGGCCTGAAGGTCATCTTCCCCCAGGCTGGGAGCCCGACGGACATAGTCCCTCAGGGAGCCCCAAGGGGGCAATCCCAGCTTCAAGGTCGGACATTGGACGTAGAGGTACTTCCCCTTCCAATTATGGATTGAAGAGGGAGCACCTTTCAGCAATCTCTTCTTGCCGAACTGGAGGGAGAAGTACCACCAGTCCTTTGCCGAGGGGTGGCGCTTGAAGGTGTAAAAATACCTAAACAAAGAAAGAGATGGCTGAACTTCGACTACGTGGCAAAGGGAGAGGAACCCTATCAGAAACCTAAAGAATTCGGTACGACCAAAGCTAAAGAAATATCTAAAAAATAGAAAAGAGCGATGACGAAGGGCGGAAACGGAAGCCGGAGCCCAGCACGGAAGGCCTTCTAGTACAGGCAGAAATGGCCAGGTGAGGGGGTGCTAGCCCGGTCGGTGGGATCAGGAAGCTCCAGATCATACTCCGGAGGAACTCCATACTGAACCTTTATCAGCAAAAGTTCATCCGGAGTCAGAGAAAGGGAATGACGCCCGGTGCAAAAATCGAGCGAGCCCCAGCCCTAGATGTAGGTTCGTCTACAGTATGAGGGTTTTGGGGGACTGAGGCGGACGAACTCCTAAACCACTAGAGGTGGAGGCACCGGAAGACATTTCAAGCAAGGACCCCAAAAATCCCAAAGAAATCAGGCGAAATAAGAGCCGAAAGGCACGTGGGGAACCTAAAAAGAGGAATGCGACAGAAGGAAAATGGGGGAGAAGGGGCACCTAGATGGCAAGAGAAGGAACGAAAGTTTTGGGACTAACCTAAGTCACTCCGAAGGATGCAGAGGTGCAAGGATAGGGATGACTCGAAGAACACCTAGGGCCAAAGCGGACGCCAAGGAAGGTCAGAGCTCTCGGAGAGAAGGCGGCCGCCAATAAGACTCTCAACAGAATGAGACTCCTAGAGGCGGAGAGGCGAGTTTAAATAGACCTGGGATCCGATGCTATAATGATCGCGGATCTCCCTAGGCCGACCCATGCTCGCCACATGTCTCACTCACCACAGCAGGCAGCTAAAAGCGGCGGACGGCTGACAAAGCCATTACTGTGCCGTACCTGGGACAGCACTCCAGCGAGAATTTTGAAAGGTCTCTTCAGATCGCCCCGATTTGAAAAGACTCCAGCATGCGCGCATTAAATGCCAGGATTTCCAAGGACGGTCGTGCACAGGCTTCAAGGGAGCAACTTCGGCTGTGAAAATTTTTCTATACTTCATTCAAAACTCGAACTCGAAAGTAGGGGGACTGGTGTTGGGTATGAAATACCCCCCAACCGAAGTTCAGGATAGGAGTGACCCTCCAGAGATTCTACCGACGTCCGACCTTCGACGATATCTTTTCGAACCTCTCCGACGGTCGAGCCTCTACAACATTTCCAAGTTCTGCAACGGATAAACCCCCACTAGTGTCAACCGGATTCTCCATGACGGACGGACTCCATCCAAGGTTTTACGGTGGTTGACCACCTTCTAGACTTCGTCCGGACTCCTACGGGAGCGGACCTCTTCTCCGAACTCCAACTACAGATAGACTTCATTCGGACTCCTACGGGAGCTGGACCTCTTCCCCGAACTCCAACTACAGATAGGATTCATCCGGACTCCTACGGGAGCCGGACCTCTTCTCCGAACTCCAACTGCAGATAGACTTCATCCAGACTCCTACAAGAGCCAAACTTCTTCCCCGAACTTCGACTGCAGGTAGACTTCATCCGGACTCCTACGGGAGCCGGACCTCTTCCCCGAACTCCAACTGCGGGTAGACTTCGTCCGGGCTCCTACGGGAGCCGGACCTCTTCCCTGAACTTCTGTTGCAGGTAAACCTCACCCGAACTCCTACAAGGGCCAGACTCCGAGCTTCTACTGCAAGCGATCCACTCCGAGCTTCTGCTACAAATGATCTACTTCAAATTTCTACCACGAGCGGTTCGTGCCAGATTCCCACTATAAGCCTTCACCCGAGCTTCCATTGTGGATGAATTTCTTTCAGATTTCTATTGCAGACAGGCCTCGATCGAGATTCCTCGACGAATGATCCCCATCCGGGCTTCTATGGAGATCAGACTCCGATCAAACTTCTATAGCGGATAAATTTTGGGCTCACGAAATCCAGCAGCTGGACCCCTTCAGCGGATGAACCTCTCCAGTGCCATCCAACATCCACCGCCGGTCGACCCTCTGTTGAATTCTGCACGAAATCGGACTGCATCTGCAGAAAGCCTCTGACCGAGCTTCTACGGTAAGTGGCCCTCGCCTGCAGCCTCAATGCCCAAGGCACCCAATGGTAGAAGGTTCGCCAGCAACATCCGGGCTCCTCTCAGATGGATAGCTATCTCTCTCCGCCAGGCACCTCAACCGAGCTTCGGCCGACAGGCCTGGACCCCCTGGCAGGCCACAGTAATGGCCATGACTCTGCTCCACTTCCTGCGGTGGATACCACGTGGCTCCATCACTCCCTGGCAGGCCACAGTAATGGCCATGACTCTGCTCCACTTCCTGCGATGGATACCGTGCAGCCCCTCCACTCTCTGGCAAGTCACGACAACGGATGCCGCTCCACTCCCCGCAACAGACTCCACGTGGCAGGTCATGGTGATGGCCACGATTCCACTCCACTACTCTTCGTAACAAACTCCTTCTGGCCTCGAACGGCCCACTGCCAGATGGTTACAAATGTTGCTATCAGTCTATTGCACCCTCCGCCTATAAAAAGGGGATCCCAGATACGTTATTCTCTAAGCTCTAATTTTTATCTCAAAACTCTGCTAAAATTTTCGTTCGAGCCCTCCATTCTTGTTGAGGCAGAGAACTGACTTGAGCATCGGAGGGTCTTATCGGAGCACCCCCAACTCTGGTTTAGACTTCCTTTGCAGGTCCCGACGGCGACTGTGACTCCCTCGACTCCAGCTTCTCCGACGTCGGTGGATTTTTGCACCAACAGTCATGTTAATGGTTGGACCTAACAAGACCTTTTCAGTGGAGGCCAAAGCCTACTGATTAGGGACTGGGGCAAAATTAAAATTACTAAAAATTATTTAGAGAAATAATTGGTTATGAACCTACCCTTGGATTTATATGGGTTGGCCAACCAAAGTTGGGCTTGTGTGCAGTCTAAGTGGATTCTAGTACCCACTAAAAATTAGGGTAATTCCTCAAATTGGAGGTAGAGGCTACCAATTCGAATAAAATAGTAGAAGAAACCTTTTAATTAAATTTTAAATCTTTAGGTTTAATGAATCAATTACTAATTAGGTTATAATTTTTCTTTGTACAGATATGGCCACTTTCCTATCGCTCCGATCATTGTTGGACAATGATTAGTTGGTGGGATCCAACTTTAGTAGCTGGTACCGAAAGTTGAAGATAGTTCTGGAGCATGAACGGATCCTATATGTGATAAAAAATCTTGCACCTGAGGAGCCAGCTGCCAATACACGTGGAACAGTCAGAGACACTTACTAGAAGTGGCTTAGTGATCGAACCATGATGCGCTGCATCTTGCTGGCTGCTATGAGCAACGAGTTCAGTCATAGATTTGAGATGGCTTAGCCAAAGGACATGCTTCAAGTGTTGGAGGATGCCTTTGACACACCCGATGACGTGGAGAGGCACAAGACTAGTTGTGCCATCTTCAACACCAAAATGCGGGATGGTGCCTCTGTCACTGATCATGTATTGTACATGATTGAGCTGATGGAGCATTTGAGCAACCTCAGCTTTCCCTTGCATGAGCAGCTTGGGAAAGATGCAATACTGAACTCGCTGCCCAAGTCTTATCTCCCATTCCTCACTCATTATAGAATGTCAAAATCTGAAGTAAACTATCACAGGTTACTGGGGTTATTCAGAACTTTGAGAAGGATCACCAACTCCACAAGGAGTCGGTGAACTTAGTGGGAGGTTCGTCTTCAGGTTTTCGATCCTTTAAAAAAGGGAAGAAGAATAAGAAGAAGAAAGTGAAGAACGTGCAAGTTCAGCTAGGACATCTGTGCAAGGCCAAATCAGAAAGATCAAGCCCGATAAGAGTCAAGCCGAATGCTTCTTTTGCAAGAAGCGGGGGCACTCGAAGAGGAGCTGTCCTTAGTACATTGCCTCTCTGGACCCGAACAGGTAAAGAAAGAAGCAAGCTATTGCTGGGCAAGGTATTTATATAATAACTCCTTACAATTTTTTTATTTATGATATAACTGACTGAATATTGGATATCGGTAGCCCTTACCATATTTGTAATTCATTGCAGGGGTTGCAGATTAGTAGGAGATTCGAGCAAGACGAGAGGTTCCTGAACATTGGAGATGGAAGATCAGTTTCATTCTAGCATTAGAAATCTTGAAAATTGTATTTGAGTTCCATACCATTGTTCTTAATGATTGTCATTTCTGTCCCAATTTTTTTTAAATGTTATTTCTGTAGGCCTTCTGACCAAAAATAATTATGAAATTTCAATAAAGAAATAAGTTTGTAATATCATTATGAATGATGTTACTATATTTTGTGGACATTTGAATAATGGTGTGTATATGTTATCACAACCTGTTAACGTAGTCTATTCTATTGGCAAGCACCCTAGATTAGATAGTATATCAGATATCTACTTATGGCACTATAGGCTAGGGCATATAAATAAGAACAGGATAAACAGGTTGACTCAAGAGAAAATCCTCGAAGTCAGTGATTGTGAATCACGTCCAACCTGTGAGTCTTGTTGGGTGGATATCTAGCCAGGACACCACCTCCCAAGATCCTTTCAGTACCACGCGATGCAGCAGGAAGAAAGAAGAAACAGAACAAAAAGAAAAACAATCAAAATACGTGGATCAGCCACAAAAGGGCTCGCCTCCATGGGGCATGCAAACTTCACTATGAAAAAGAAAATTTTACAAGAGGAGACCTCACCCTCAACCCTTGTACACCCAATTCTCTCTCACTAGAAGTTCCCCTCACAAAAGCTTTCTCTCTCTTGGAAGACCCCCTGAACCCACGCCCTCCGATCGCGATCGGTCCATGGAATAGTGCCGTGGACCGCGCGAAATACGTGGGAAATGCCCGCACGGTCCACAGGCCCAGCCGTGGACCGCCCATCCATGATGGACCGGGGCAAAGGGCCAGCAGGCTGCTGGGCCTGGGCCAGCCCGTTCGTGCGTGCGGGCCTGCACGCGCTTGGGCCGCGCGCCCGACTGGGCCGTGCGCCCGCTTGGGCTGCATGCCTACCTGGGTCACCCGCCCGCGTGGGTTGCACGTCCCGCGGGGCCTGGGTCGCGTGTCCCATGCGCCACCGCCTGCGGCCACGCCACTGCCGGTCACCGACGCTCCTCCACCACCTCGAATCTCATACCGACTTCAAAAGCTCGTATCTCCTCCATCCGAGCTCCATTTCTAGTGATCTTGGTCTTGTTGGACTCCATTTTTTATCGTGAACCTCACTGTGGACTCAATATGGGCTAAATCTTGAGGCATCAAATCCTAACAATCTCTACCTTGACTCGATATTCGGCCTCCTCCAAACTCTGAGAGCTTCTGGATCTCCTCGCCCCCATGCCCTGGGACAATCGCCTGTTGATCATGGATGGGCAAACATGGGAGTCGAGCTAGGCTGTTCGATCCCATCTCCGTCGTATGCTGTGCTCCTCCTGACCTGAGACCTGCCCGGGGCATCATCCTGCGACAATAGAAATCTCACCTTGTGATGTCGCCTCTCATCCTCCCCAGTCTCCTATCTCGTGCCCGATCCACCTCCTGGAGCTCCACCTCACTCTGGGCTCCACCTGGCTCCCAAAGCTTCACCTCGCACTGGGCTCCCTGCCAGGTAATAATGTCCTCTGCTCTCCTTCTTCCCCTCCAGCACAATCCTATCGCCGCATAACACCCTCAGGATTCCTCCACCAGCTACCGTCCTGTAGCCTCTTGAATCCAGTCTGCTAAGTGAGATAAGATTTTGTCTGAAATTGGTATGTATCGGACCTCCCCCAATCTCCTTATGTACCATCATGTGTCCTCCAGCTGACCATCCCAATGCCTCTGATCGTATAGCTCGATCCATCCGGCAGATATACAGTGCCCTCATTATTCTCCAGGGAGTCAAACTGCTCCTCTCTGCAACATACATGATAGGAGCATGCAGAATCTAATATCCACTACTGGAAAGAAGTAGATACCTCATCAGATATCTCCAGGACATCTCCATCTAAATCGCTGCCGACCGTCGCTACAGTATCCACCGTCCGATTTTTAAGTTGAGAGCAATCTCTGGCTAGATGCCCCAACTCCTCACACCGGTAACACCTGATTTTGCTCAAGTCCCTCTTGGACTTGGACCGCCCTCATTGCGATCTCCTGTCGCTCCGTCTACCGCCTCCTACTCTTCCAGAAGCCACCAAAGCTGAGCTACCGCCACCTGAGTTCGAAGCTGGATTCTCCCTCCTGAGAACCTCATTTCGGAGTATCGTCGTGGTGACCTCGTCCATCTTGATAGTGCTCTTCCCCACTAGAAAGCAGTCACTAAGGTCTCGTACGAAGGGGAAGCGATGCCAGCAAAACCAGCACCCTAGTCTTCTCCTCAACATTCTCGCCAATGCTGAGAAGGTCGTGAGGATTTTCTGGAAGTGGCTTAGATGCTCCTGCACGCTCTATCCCTCAGTCATCTGCAGTTGGTAAAACTGCCTCCAGAGGAAAAGAGTGTTGGTGAGAGACTTCGCATGTACAACTCCTCGAGCTTCGACCATAGCACCGTCGGGAAAGTCTCGCTCAGCACATGGATCACCACCTCATCTGTCAGGTACATATGGATAGTACTCACCGCCTGCATCTGTAGCTGCTTCCAATCCTGCACCGCCATAGTGGTCGGCTTCTCATTGCACAAGAGAGCATCGATCAATCCCTATTGGATGAGCACGTCCTTCACCCTTGCCTGCCACAAGGAGAAATTGCTCTTACCATCGAACTTATTGATCTCCATTTTGATTGTTCCTGTCTTCTCCATCTTCAGTCTTGCTCACCACCGCTGCAATCTGCTCCTTGTACCACCTTACTCTGATACCACTTGTTGGGTGGATGTCTGGCCAGGACACCACCTCCCAAGATCCTTTCAGTACCACG
Organism: Elaeis guineensis; assembly: GCF_000442705.2. Taxonomy (NCBI): domain Eukaryota; kingdom Viridiplantae; phylum Streptophyta; class Magnoliopsida; order Arecales; family Arecaceae; genus Elaeis; species Elaeis guineensis. Next base: position 26,285,007 of record NC_026003.2, read on the forward strand.
TGATGCAGTAGGAAGAAAGAAGAAACAGAATGAAAAGAAAAACAATCAAAATACGTGGATCAGCCACAAAAGGGCTCGCCTCCACGGGGCATGCAAACTTCACTATGAAAAAAAAAATTTTACAAGAGGAGACCTCACCTTCAACCCTTGTACACCCAATTCTCTCTCACTAGAAGTTTCCCTCACAAAAGCTCTCTCTCTCTCTTGGAAGACCCCCTAAACCCCTGAAGTGCCTAGCGACCGCTGTCCAGAAGCCTCCTGCTCCTTCTCGCTTAGTGCTTCCACTTTTCTCTCTCCTCTCGGGTTCGTACGGCTCTGTATGGCGAGAAAACCCAACCACTGCTTTTCTATTCATCCATAGGCCTTTTTAAAGGGTTAAAACCCAATTAGATTAGGTTTAAGAGTCCTTAATCAACCCAATCAAGTGTTTGAACCGTCGGATCAAAAAATAGATCAACCCACCCCTCCGATCACGATCGATCCACAGAATAGTGCCGTGGACCACACGAAATACGTGGAAAATGCCCGTGCGGTCCACAGGCCCAGTCGTGGACCACCCGATCCATGGTGGACCAGGGCAAAGGGCCAGCAGGCCGCTGGGCCTGGGCCGGCCCACTCCCGCACGTGCCTGGGCCGCGCGCCCGACTGGGCCGCCCGCCCGCGTGGGTCGCACATCCCGCACGGGCCTGGGTCACGCATCCCGCGCGCTGTCGCCTGCGGCCGTGCCGCTGCCGCCGGTCACCGACGGTCCTCCGCCACCTCGAATCTCGTGCCGACTTCAAAAGCTCGTATCTCCTCCATTTGAGCTCCGTTTCGGATGATCTTAGTCTTGTTGGACTTCATTTTTCATCACGAACCTTGCTGTGGGCTCAATATGGGCTGAATCTCAAGGCATCAAATCCTAACGGTCCTGTCTTCTTGGTAAAATGACCAAGTCACTTTTTGCTGAAAAAGGTGAGAGAGCTACTGAGCTCTTGGGCCTAGTACATACTGATGTATGCGGGCCCATGAGCACAAGTGCTAGAGGTGGATATTTCTACTTCATCACTTTCATGGATGATCTATCCAGATATCGATATGTCTATCTGATGAAACATAAGTCGGATTCTTTTGAAATGTTCAAACGATTCTGAACTGAAGTAGAAAAACAAACTGAAAAGAGTATTAAAACTGTTCAGTCTGATCGAGGAGGAGAATATCTTTCTGGTGAGTTTCTCACATATCTAGGAGAGAATAGGATTCTCTCCCAATGGACTCCTCCAAGAACACCACAGCATAATGGTGTGTCTGAAAGGAGATATCGGACTCTGTTAGACATGATCCGATCCATGATGAGTTTTGCCAGCTTGCCAATATCCTTCTGGAGATATGCAGCGGCACGTTGGCCCTTCCTACCATAACAGCGGCACCCCCAAGCTAAGAAGGAAAGCAAGGGGGAAGGCAGTGGGTCATGGAGGCGATGGAAAACTCTAATGGAAAGGAGTCAATCAAACTCGGAATAGAAAGGGAAATAATAGAGAAATCAATGGCTTTTGGAGAGAAATGGGGTTTCCGGGATGGTGGTGCTTGGCTATGGCTGCTTGGTGGCCATCGGAGTTGAGGAGGAAGAAGAAGGGTGAGGAGGTAGAAAGAGTTCTTAATGGAGAAATCAACTAGAGGGAGGGTTTAAATCGATGGCTACAGAAGGGAGAAGGTTGGCCTAATGTGGCCGTTCGTCAATTGCACCAGTCCCCAATGGCCATTGGCCATTTTATCACCTTGTGACACTTGCACCGGCCACCATTAGGTGGCCTTAACCCCTACAATGGATGATCGGAGTAGGGGATTGTGATTTCCCCAATTTCAATCCTTTTTTTTTTTGAAATCTTTTAACTGAAGCCGGCAATGTTTGCCACTTTCAACCCCAGGAAGGCCCTATTAGGTTAGGCTTCACATTCTCTCCTCTTAAAAAAAAAATTGATCCTCAAAATTTAAGAATAACTTGGTCTTCCAAAGTTAAAAGTTCTCTTGCCAAATTGATCACATGATCACACCACTCAAATGTCTAAAAGCAATCCAATCATTTAGATCAATCACAATCCTCATACACATTTCTATTCCATACAATCCGATCTCTATGCTAGCTCTAGAATTTTGCCCTGTAAGTGAAGACAATCCAAGATCTCATTTTTCTTCAATTAAAGTCAGTGCAATAACTGGATTTGAATCACTTATAAGAAGCTTTCTATTGCTTTTAAGATTTAGACTAATATGTTCAGCACCAACTATGTGACTATAAGTCTAAGATTCCTGATATGAATGCATGTTCATTCGAGATTTAGTTGGGTTAAATCCTGACAGCAAGATAAGTTAAGATTAATTATATTTAGTATAGAGGTTGAAATGGATTTGGTATATATAATGATTAATATTGATTAGAGTAAATTCATCAGATGGCTATGATGGCGATCATGATTATATGGTGATGGCATAGATAACAAGATTATATTATAAAGCATGAAAGTGATCCATATGGAATTATAAAAGCAAGTTCGAGAAAATAAGTAATTGATACCATGATTTCTAAGTCAGAGCAGGGATCATAAGGGGAGAAACAAACAATACATGATTGATTCAGGTACTTAACAAATTAGATTAAGTTGAATCAATAATCAATTAACCTTAGACATGAGTTGCTCAAAGTTTTTCTTAGTGCAACCTACAATTATTGAACCTATCCAAGAGAATAACATAGCCACGTCATAATTAACCTAAGAGTCAAATCCTCTTTTATTAGAAAAAAATCAAATCTTCAATCATAAAATATTTCAACCCATAATCAATCTCTTCTATTAGTTTTTTTTTAAATGACTCAACTCACCACACTTCCACTATTTAACTGTTCAATGTTCTCTAAAATTTTTTAGATCAAAATTATTATAAAATCCAAGTAAAGATTTTATCCTTTCCAAGTACATTAGATTATGATTGTCCCTTGAGATAATTGTACTATTGTATGATCAAGATACTAAATTCTAAATCCAATTAGAGTTCAGTCAACTCTAGATTAACTTGACCATTTAAATTAAACAATTGTAATTGATCTCTCTCTCATTTGAAAAAATCAACTCTACATTTCAACAATCAACTCTTCAAAATCTTTTCTTCTTCTTTAAATCAAACTCATTTAAGCCTTTCAACATCATTTCATAAAATTTTGCTAACATCATGATGCTGATAGAAAATCTATGATCAGCTTATAAACCCAATATTTGACTTCCAAATGATTTTACATAATCTAATAACTTGGTTCCACTAAGCCATAGGCTCTTATAATTTCACCATAAGATTAATTTCATCGATCAAAAAAAATATGTCTATTTTTATTATTACTAGGCTAATAGTGAAATTAGTTTACTTTAACTTAGGGGATCCACTCAAGATATCATGTAAAAAAATTATTTATAATAATTATTCATCCTTTTTAATTACCTTCATACCATTTTATTTTCTCAATAGAGAACTGAATTCTTCGAATTTTCCATAAATTCTAGATTACATCCAAAATTTGCTACCTTTTTTTTTAAAAAAAAGTTAACATGAGATTCCTTAAGCATTTCAAAAATGGTGTTGCGAGTTCCATAATCAATTTATTTTAAATTCAAAAATAATTTACATAAAAATCTAGTAATCTAGTTCAAGGGTTCATTAGAAACTCCACTACGATATAGAATCTATAATTTTATGATGAGATCAATTCCACCGAATTTGAATCTCAATTTATTATATATAATTATCATTTTTTAATCCAAAATAACTTTTAATAAAGTCAAAATTGCTATCATATGTGTGGATCATATCTAGTTTAGATTCTTGAAATATTTGAATGTTAATAGAATACTTCATTCATCGTAATACAACTCATCCATATTACTCAAAATACATCTCAACATATTAATTATTTATGACATTTTGTTTTTTTAAAATAGGCTTGGTTCATGTAACCAGAATTTTAATAATATCAATCTACTATGCTTATCCTAAGCAAAGTCCTAAGGACCTCAATTTATATTCATAAAATATAGATATTATGAGACAATTCATTGAACTTCTAGTCCCAGCAATTATTTTGAGATATCGATCAAAACTATAAGTTCTACCCCACTTTTATTACTAATTTAAACTTGAAGATTTTAAATATATGCTTTGATACCATTCTATCATGCTCCGAACTTAGCATCCGGATTGGACATGTGATGGCTGTACACTCCTTAGGACAAGATCCTAAAAAATATGTAAGACCTATCTTTTTGTCAATACATCAATCCAACTCAGGAAGTGGTAAAAGCAAATTCAATAATTTTTATTCAATAGAAAGATAAATTCTTCAAGGCTAATAAGAAATAGAATGAAGATCCAACAAGAGTCCAAAATAAGTTTTATTTAAAGATAGCTAAGCAAATAACACAAATCCTATACTTCTCACTGATCGATCCCAAGCCCCATAGGATCTTCTGAATTTAAAAAAAATAGAAAAAAAATGAGCTTGACGGGCTCAATAAGTTACCAATATCTTTGAGGGATCAAGCAAAATTAATTTTTTTTTTCAAATATAGTTGTTGATAATAATGAACACAAATACTAGCATAATTTTAATTTTCAAAAGTAAGCCATGCGTTGCAATAATACAAAATCATCTCTTAATCTTAGGTGACTATAGTTACGATTAGCTCCATGATAAGGCTCAAAAGAGACCAGCTCCAAATATAAAACACTCAATCCATAGGCATGTACTAGCAATCAGTCTCATTGGTTAGATCCAGAAGGAAACTAATTCCGATTCACATGACTACGATTCACCCTATGATAGGACAAAGAGATTAGTCCAGAAAGTAAATATGTGATGCATTAGCGTATACCAATGATCAATCCCAACTGACTGGCCCAAAAGGATAATTCTGCCAACGATCAGGCTTGACGGCTAGATCCAAAGAAAACTAGTTCTAATCGTGTAGCCAATGATCAATCCCATTGGTTAGATCTAGATCATAGTCTGACTAAAAAATTTTTTTCATAACCAACATACTCATTTGCATATAATAAATTTTTATATTTTATTTTTAAAAATAAAAGAATATTTTTGTCTTAAAAAATTCATGCAACATAGAGGAACTATCATATTTAAAATTTATAATATGTTAGGATAATACTATGCTTGATCCAAATTTTTGAATTTTATAAAATACATACTTCCCCAAACTTTCAATTTTTCTAATTATTATAATTTTTGTACAATTCGATCTTGGAAAATATTAGAAATATGTTATGTAAAATCTCAGAGATAGATGGACCTTACAAAGAATCGAATCCAAAAGTGGCACACAATTCGATCCCTAGATCCGACACTCCTGTGACGGTGAAAGCTTTGATCAAACAAATAAACACAATCATTAGCCTTCAAATGAAAAAAATTGGGTAAAAAGAGAAAGAGAATCTTAGTCTGGCCTCCATCTAAGTTAGGTTTTGGGTCAATTGATAAGTTAGATCGATACAATTTAGATCGATCTAAACCTAGTTGGATTGGAGTTTGATTCATAAGTTGGGTTCGGGAGGTTGAATCTATCTCTCTCTTTCTCTCTCTGCATTTTCTTTCTCTCTCTCTTCTCTTCCCTCTCTCTTCTCTTTCTTCTCTCATTCTCTCTCTTCTCTTTCCGCTCTCTTTCTCTCTCTTCTTTTTCCTCTCTCTTCTCTTTTCTCTCTCTTTCTCCCTCTTTCTTCTCATTCCTCTCTTTCCCCTCTCTTTCTCCTTTTCTCTTCTCTTTCCTCTCTCTCTTCTCTTTCTCTTTGGCTGAAACAATGCCCCCTCGTGGCTCTTGAAAACTAAAGGAGAGGGCGGTGGCCCAACATGGGCGCAACTAGGATAGCTGGAGGGGAAGGAGAAATGGTGGTACTATTACATATGTATCCTAGAAGCCAATTTTGACTGATACATATATTTTTTTAGGATATATTTTATGCTTGATGGGCTGTCTTTATAACCAATCATGTCATATGTGTCCATGATTTATCCTAGATATTAACAAAAATAATTTTATATATTCTCAAAGTATTAAAATTTGAGACATACATCATTAGTGATTAATTTTTAAATACTCCTGATTGAAGGATCGTGATGAAGGACAGTGATCAATCTATTCAAGATCGATGCACGGATCATCTCTCTTTTTGAGCAGATGAGTTTTGAGTTTGCGGTGTGGAAATACTGGGATAAGAGTGCAGGTGGTTATTAGAGAATAATTTACACTGAGTATGACCAAGATGAGAAACTATTTGGAGTACGCTTACTCATCAATAATTTTCTCGATACTGCAGTGATGTGACTGATCCTTTGACCTGTGATGTGTTGGCTATTCGCAGCGAGGCTACTTAGTTTGACTAGATATTTTTTTGAGCCATTCAGATCCTTGCTGTATATATTGACTATTGTAGGTTTAGGTTCACTATTTGGAGTAGGATGCACCTAAATGGAATCTATCAATCTTGATAGAAAAGGAGTAGTCCTATACGATTCGCAAGATTGAGATTAAGAAGTTTCTGGTCAGAGCAAATGTGAATACTGAAAAAAAAAATTTATAGGATTCACATATGAACTTGAGTCAAACCAATCTAGCATATGACTGATGATGGAGTTTGACGAGTTCTCCATGATCTCTGTCTAGTCGGGACTCAAGATAGAAGGTTTGTATCATACGATAACTGCACCTAGGAGTTCATCTTTTTTATTCTTCTAGGTTGCCATTACATACTGCTAGGCATTACTGATGGATCGAGAGAACTCACTAAGATTGTTTCGGATTAACAATCTTTGTTCAGATGAGTTGAAATCATTCTAGCCCATCGAAAGGAGTTTCGATTGTAGGAACCAGATCTAGGGTTTCAGGGTTAGATCTTGAAACTTTTTCAAGATCATACAGTGGAAGACTAAAATAAATCAAAATTTATTTTCTAAAACTAGAGAATCCCTAGATCTAAGATCCTATTACATGATTATTACATAGCATTAAATCAAAAATTAAAATATATAAATATAGCATGAACTACATGTTGATCATATCAACATGTTTCTATACCACATCTAATGTATGTATTAAACAATAGATCAGATCTATTACCTTGCAAGTTAGACGTTCTAACCTCACTGATCCGGGCTTAAGGATGATGTTGCAAACCGCACATGCATCCGGCCTCTAGGAGTCATCCACACGAGCCCACGAATCTCGATCAGAAGTCCTGCTTCAGGAAATCAGCACAGTATGCTAGTACTGCGCTGATCCTTCTTTGATGGTTGATCAGGTGCCTCCTTCTTCTTGATTTTGACTCTTCCAAAGATGAAAAGTAAAAGGAGGAGTTTCAGATCTGAGACACTCTCAGAAAACTCAAGATGGAGGGAGGAAAGATATGAAAACAAACAACCCTAGAAGAAGACCCTCTTCTTCTTCTCGTTTTTCTCTCTAGACACCCTAACTTGCATCTTTTATATCTCCACAACCCAAAGGTATTTCTCTATGATTTTTGGATGGCACAAAGGTCTCTCAAATATCTATCTTCTTCTAAAATTTTATAAAGAAACTCATTTTATATAGAGAGATATGATAGAGTCCTTATCTAGATCAAATACCTAGTCAAGGCTTATCCAAACATGGCAAGTTAAGGGGCGCCCAACTCTTGAGCACCTCCTTCATATTTTCATGCATGGATCATTAAAAAAGGGTGCACAATGTGTACCCTAAAATTTATAAAAATTCCAAAAAAAATTTGGATAAATTTGGTGAAAAATTGAAAGAGTTTTGAATTTCTAAAACTCTATCTCATAGAATTCGAAATCCAAACTTATTCCTTTTTTATTTGATCCAAACCACCTTCCATGTAAGAAAGAAGAGAGGAAACCTTTTGTGAACGTGGGAGAGACCTGGGAGAGGGCTTTTATTGCACAAAATAAGTGGAGATTGGCATTGAATAAGAGAGAGGGCGTGGGGAAGGCTTATGTGGCGCAAGGTGGAATCCTAGTCTTACTAGGATTCTATCTTATGACTTGTTTTAATTTGGTTTCCCAAATCAAATCAAACCAAAATTAGATCAACCTAATTAAAATAGGTTTTAACCCAATTAAAATCTAATTTAATCAGATTAAATTAGATTTAAATCTGATTTAATTTTCTAATCAAATTAGAAATTAGATTGACCCAAGTCCTAGTTGAACTAGGACTAGTTTTTCCTTGCACTTGGCTTATCCAATAAACCAATTGGACTTGATCCAATCAAGCCCAAAATAAATCTAATTAAATCATATTTAATTAGACTTAATCTCAGCCCATTGGCTTAATCAAATTAAGCCAATTAGCAATCGAATTGCTAATCGATCCTCCTGCAATACTTGCACTGGGTTAAATGTCAATCATATTGATCATTTAACCCTAGAATGATTCTTAATCATTGATCAACCATCCGATCGGATTATAAACTCTAATGTGTGTGATCTCATAGGTCCGAACCTAAGCTGGTAGCACAGAAATAAATTTTTGTACCAATCGAAGTGACCATCTAGCAATGGCACCCGACGATCGGATAGGTCGAATGTGTAGAACAACATCCTTAGAACCCATGCGGATATAGTTTTCATATAATTCATCCCCTTGACCAAAATGATCATAAGACACCCCAGAGTTCAACTGTCAACTTTGATCAGGTTGTCCACATTGCATTTCAAAATATCAAATCCATCTGATGGATTATCCTGGCCAAGATTTTGCTAAATTAAAATATAGCGACTCATTCTTCTCCAACTCTTGGAGTGGTCAATCCCATCTCGATCACACTCCGACTTCGCAAGTACTTGACTATGCCTAGAAGCCTTCCATCCCTGAATTAGAAATTTAGTTAGTCCAGTACCAAAGCACAGTGAGTTGCTTGCAAGTCACTGAGGCGATCTCAAGTCTAAGGGACACTTATACCTATATCCCATCAAAGACATTCTCGACAGCAGAATGCTCTAGAGTTGGTCACATTCAATGATGATGTACCCTTATATCTCACCTGTATACCATACCAGTGTCTCCACACTCCTTGGTTAAGAGGACAACCAACCCATATGGCCTACAGCGACCTATGCTCGATAGAAGCTGTCGTCCTTATTAACAGCCTATCATTTGGTCGTGAACAGTTTTAAGGACTAATTGATAAATCCTCTCTTTATCGAACTTAAATAGTTCTAAGGACTTCATCATAACAACGGAGTTCATTAGAAGATGAAAGCTTATGATGAAGATGCCAAATATATTTTATTTATTAATAAATCAATTACAATACTTGGTTGCTCAACCGTCAACAGCTTGACGATTGGCTTTTTGGGACACATTTCCCAACAACTCCCACTTGTCTTAAAGCCACTCGGCACAGTATCTAATATCCATCTTCGACTTGTGGTTGTCGAACTCCTTTATCACCAGGGCTTTAGTGAAGGGGTCGGCCAGGTTCTCCTTTCCGTCGATCTTCTGAAGGTTGACGTCACCTCGATCCACGATCTCTCAGACCAGGTGGAAGCGGGCAAGATGTGCTTCATCCGCTGATGTGCTTTGGGTTCCTTCGTCTGAGCTATGGCACCAGTGCTGTCGCAGTAGAGCAGTACCGGACCATCGAGGGAGGGTGCTACTCTGAGCTCGTTGATGAATTTTCTCAGCCACACAGCTTCCTTCATGGCATCCGATGCTGCGATGTACTCCGCTTCACAAATAGAGTCTGCCACAGTATGTTGCTTGGAATTCTTCTAGCAGATGGCTCCACCATTTAGAGTAAAGATATAACCCGACACTCTCCTGTTGTCATCATGGTCAGATTGGAAGCTAGAGTCTGTGAACCCCACAAGTTTCAGATCTGACTCGCCATAAACCAACCATTGGTCCTTAGTATTTCTCAAATACTTAAGGATGGCTTTAACCACTTTTCAGTGATTTTCTCTAGGATCAGATTGGTATCTACTCACTACTCCTAGTGAGTATGCCACATCTGGTCTTGTACATGTCATGGCATACATGATAGATCCCACGACTGAAGCATATGGGACTCTACTCATACGCTCTCTCTCTTCAGGAGTTGTCGGACAATCCTTCTTAGAGAGAGAAATTCCATGGCCTATCGGTAGATAGCCCTTCTTGGAATTCTCCATGCTGAACCTCTTCAGCACAGTGTCTATGTACATGGACTGGGATAACCCAAGCATCCTTTTAGATCTATCCCTATAGATCTTCATCCCTAGGATGTAGGATGCTTCACCCAAATCCTTCATGGAGAACTGTGATGACAACCAAACTTTTATTCCCTGTAGTGCGGGGATGTCATTCCCGATTAAGAGAATGTCATCCACGTACAAGACAAGGAATACCACAACTGGATGATTTGCCCATTTATAGATGCAGGGCTCTTCTCCATTCTTAATGAAGCCATACGTTTTGATCACCTTATCAAAATGCATGCTCCAACTCTGAGAAGCTTGCTTCAGTCCATAAATGGATCTCTGAAGCTTGCACACCTTGGACTCATCTGTGGATGTAAACCCCTCAGGTTGTATCATATACACCTCTTCAGTCAGCTCTCCATTCAGGAAAGCTATCTTTACATCCATCTGCCAGATCTCATAATCCAGATGGGCAGCTATTGCAAGCATTATCCGAATGGATTTGAGCATTGCCACAGGGAAAATATCTCGTCATAGTCAATACCATAACATTGACGATACCCCTTGGCGACCAGACGGGCTTTATAGGTCTCCACCTTTCCGTCTGCACCCCTCTTCCTTTTGAAGACCCATTTACACCCAATGGGTTTAACCCCTTCAGGTGGGTCAACCAATGTCCATACATCGTTGACCTTCATGGACTCCATTTCGGATTTCATGGCTTCAAGCCATTTCTCAGAATCAGGTCTCTGCATTGCATCCATATAGGTGATCGGATCCTCATTATTCTCATCAAGTTCGATGGGATCACCGTCCCGGATCAAGAAACCGTAGTATCTGTCCGACTGATGCGGTACTCTACCGGATCGCCTTAATGGTGCAGGTATATTGGGCTCCGGATCTGATCTAATCATATCCGACTCAGGTTCAGCTATTGGTGTCGGTCCTTCTACCTATTGAACTTCATCAAGTTCAACCTTAGAGGCAACGGTTCTTCACCAAGGAACTCCTTTTCTAAAAAGATTGCCTTAAGGCTGACGAACACCTTTTGTTCATCAGCATGGTAGAAAAAATATCCTTTTGTCTCTTTGGGGTACCCTATGAATGAGCATTTGTCAGACCTAGGTCCAAGTTTGTCTGTGACTAATCCTTTGACATAGGTCGGGCACCCCCAGACCCTAAGATGTGAAAGTGCTGGCTTACGTCCCATCCATATCTCATATGGAGTCTTAATTACAGACTTACTTGGAACCCTATTTAACAGATAACAGGCCGATTCGAGTGCATATCCCCAAAAGGATATCGGCAACTAGCAAAACCCATCATGGATCGGATCATGTCTAAAAGAGTCTGATTCCTCCTTTCAGACACACCATTATGCTGTGGTATTTCTGGAGGAGTCCATTGGGAGAGAATCTCATTCTCTCCTAGATATGTGAGAAACTCACAAAAAGGTATTCTCCTCCTCGATCAGATTGAAGAGTTTTAATACTCTTCCCAGTTTATTTTTCTACTTCACTTCGGAATTGTTTGAGCATTTCAAATGAATCCGACTTATGTTTTATCAGATAGACATATCCATATCGGGATAGGTCATCCGTGAAAGTTATAAAGTAGAAATATCCACCTCTAGCACTGGTGCTCATGGGCCCGCATACATCAGTATGTACTAGGCCCAAGAGCTCAGTAGCTCTCTCACCTTTTCCAGTAAAAGGTGACTTGGTCATTTTACCAAGTAGACAGGACTCACAGGTTGGAAGTGATTCACAATCACTGACTTCGAGGATTCCCTCTTGAGTCAATCTGTTTATTCTATTCTTGTTTATATGACCTAGCTTCCAATGACATAAGTAGATATCTGACACACTATCTGATCTAGGGTGCTTGCCAGTAGAATAGACTCTTATCAGGCTTGATCTTTTTGGTCTGGCTCTGTACTGATGTCCCAGCCTGAATTTGCACCTTCTTCACTTTCTTCTTCTTGTTCTTCTTTCTTTCTCAAAGGGTTGAGAACCAGAAGACGAACCTCCCACTGAGTTCACCGACTCTTTGTGAAGTTAGTGATCCTTCTCAAAGTTCTGAAGCAACCCTAGTAACCCATAGTAGTTTACTTCAGGCTTTGTCATTCTATAATGAGTGAGGAATGGAGATAAGACTTGGGCAGCGAGTTCAGTATTACATCTTTCCCAAGCTGCTCATGCAAGGAAAAGCCGAGCTTGCTCAATCGTTCCATTAGCTCGATCATGTACAATACATGATCAGTGACAGAGGCACCAACCCGCATTTTGGCGTTGAAGATGGCACAACTAGTCTTGTGCCTCTTCACGTCATCGAGTGTGCCAAAGGCATCCTTCAACACTTGAAGCATGTCCTTTGGCTGAGCTGTTTCGAATCTGCGACTGAACTCGTCGCTTATGGCAGCCAGCATGATACAGCACATCATGGTCCGGTCACTGAGCCACTTCTGGTAAGTGTCTCTGACTGTTCCACGTGCATTGACAGCTGGCTACTCAGGTGCAGGATCCATTATCACATATAGGATCCGTTCATGCTCCAGGACTATCTTCAACTTTTGGTACCAGCTATCGAAGTTGGATCCCACCAACTTATCATTATCCAACAATGATCGGAGCGATAGAAAAGTGGCCATATTTGCACAAAGGAGAACCATAACCTAATTAATAATTGATTCATTAAACCTAAGGATTTGGACTTTAATCAAAAGGTTTCTCCCACTATTTTATTCGAATTGGTAGCCTCTACCTTCAATTCGAGGAATTACCCTAATTCCTTAGTGGGTACTAGAATCCACTTAGACTACACACAAGCCCAACTTTGGTTGGCCAACCCATGTACATCTAAGGGTAGGTTCATAACCAATTGTTTCTCTAAACAATTTTAGTAATTTTAATTTTGCCTCAGAAACCTAATCAGTAGGCTTTGGCCTCCACTGTAAGGATCCAGTTAGGTCCAACCATTAACATGATCATACTTGGTGTATCTAACCAACAAATGATTAAGCCCAACTTTGGTTGGCTCACCTAACCACCATTAGAGAGACACTTCCAAGTCATCATATGATGAGTGATAATTTCATTAGTCAACAAGCACCAAGCTTTTGGGTCTGCAATGATTATTGAGTTAATGGACTCATTATCAAACACCTTAATGAGAGACTATGACTCAGTTATCTCCATAACTTTATCATTTTAAGGACCTAATAATTTTAGAGATTTAAATAATATAGAGGATGAGGTCAGATGAACCAACTTATCATGATCCTCCCACTGGCTTCACCAAGTCAGCTTAAGGGAGACCATTAAAAGGACTGGTCTAGGAGCACCTAAATCAGTCACACTGATTTACCTAGCTGACATGGGTCAGCTCGAATAGTCAAGTGATCCGATCAAAACATAATTTCACCAAGAGGCCAGGTAAGTTCGATCAGTGGGAGGGTCTGCCAAAGCTTGCCTTAGACACCATCAGAAATGGCCAGGTAAGCGGGCTCCCAATTAAAAACCACCAATCTGGTTTACCTTAGACACCAACTGGTTTAATTAGTTTCGATTAGATCAACCTAACAGTTCGTGCTAGACCACTTAGCCAAGAATCAAGTCCATTTGGTTCTCGTTAAAGATATGGACTTGACCAACTACAACTATTGTAATTGATCTAGAGAATCCTTGACCTAATCTAAGACAACAATTGATTAGACTTAGTCAATTCTCTAATTAAGTCCATCTTTAATCTAACCATAGGTCTAACCCAATTAATGGACCTAATTCCCACTAACCCATTAACCCAATGTGTTATGATTTATGTCTTAGGTTCTTCAATTCACAATCCTAGAACCTAATCAAACAACTTCTTAATTCTTAATTAAGTTTTGGGCTGAGGGTTGGGTTCGGCTTTTCAAAAAATAATTTTCATATTTGTAAAATAATTTTACAATATGATTCTACCAACCATATTGCATGTTTGATTCATAATTAAGATACAAGTGAAATAAACATAAAATTACTTTAGATCTAATCTAAACAGGTTCATGTAATTGAAATAATTTCTTTGCACAAAAATTATTAACAAAGAGATTTTATTTTAGATTTAAATATCTTTTAAATCTAATAAATCATAAATTTAATCTAGATCATATCTAACAAATTTATGATTAAAGATAGATCTACACAAACTAGGACAACCTTTGCACTGTAAGGGGTAAACCTTACAGCAGGACAACCTTGCAGTTTGTGATTGATCTAAAATTTTAATTTAGATTTAATAATCAGATTATAAATTAGATCTAATCTAAAAATAATCTAAGCATGTATAAATAATCATGTAATAAAGAACCTAGGCTCTGATACCAATTGTAGGAACCAGATCTAGGGTTTCAGGGTTAAATCTTGAAACTTTTTCAAGATCATACAGCGGAAGACTAAAATAAATCAAAATTTTTTTTTTAAAATTAGAGAATCCCTTTATCTAAGATCTTATTACATGATTATTACATAGTATTAAATCAAAAATTAAAATATATAAATATAGCATGAACTACATGTTGATCATATCAACATGTTTCTATACCACATCTAATGTATGTATTAAACAATAGATCAGATCTATTACCTTGTAAGTTAGATGCTCTAACCTCACTGATCCGGGCTTAAGGATGATGTTGCAAGCCGCACATGCGTCCGGCCTCTAGGAGTCATCCACACGAGCCCACGAATCTCGATCAGAAGTCCTACTTCAGGAAATCAGCACAGTATGCTAGTACTGCGCTGATCCTTCTTTGATGGTTGATCAGATGCCTCTCTCTTCTTGATTTGGACTCTTCCAAAGATGGAAAGTAAAAGGAGGAGTTTCAGATCTAAGATGCTCTCAGAAAACTCAAGATGGAGGGAGGAAAGATATGAAAACAAACAACCCTAGAAGAAGACCCTCTTCTTCTTCTCATTTTTCTCTCTAGATACCCTAACTTGCATCTTTTATATCTCTACGACCCAAAGGTATTTCTTTCTGATTTTTGGATGGAACAAAGGTCTCTCAAATATCTATCTTCTCCTAAAATTTCATGAAGATACTCATTTTATACAGAGATATATGATAGAGTCCTTATCTAGGTCAAATACCTAGTCAAGGCTTATCCAAACATGGCAAGTTAAGGGGCGCCCAACTCTTGAGCACCTCCTCCATATTTTTGTATATGGATCACCAGCAAATAGTACACAATATGTACCCTAAAAGCCATAAAAATTTCAAAAAAATTTGGATAAATTCGGTGCAAAATTGAAAGAGTTTTGGATTTCTAAAACTCTATCTCATAGAATTCGAAATCCAAACTTATTTCTTTTTGATTTGATCCAAACCACCTTCCATGTAAGAAAGAAGAGAGGAAACCTTTTGTGAACGTGGGAGAGACCTGGGAGAGGGCTTTTGTCACACAAAATAAGTGGAGATTGGCGTTAAATAAGAGAGAGGGCATGGGGAAGGCTTATGTGGCGCAAGGTGGAATCCTAGTCTTACTAGGATTCTATCTTATGACTTGTTTTAATTTGGTTTCCCAAACCAAATCAAACCAAAATTAGATCAACCTAATTAAAATAGGTCTTAACCCAATTAAGAACCTAATTTAATCAGATTAAATTAGATTTAAATCTGATTTAATTTTTTAATCAAATTAGAAATTAGATTGACCCAAGTCCTAGTTGAACTAGGACTAGTTTTTTCTTGCACTTGGCTTATCCAATAAACCAATTGAAATTGATCCAATCAAGCCCAAAATAAATCTAATTAAATCATATTTAATTAGACTTAATCTCATCCCATTGACTTAATCAAATTAAGCCAATTAGCAATCGAATTGCTAATCGATCATCCTGCAATACTTGCACTGGGTTAAATGTCAATCATATTGATCATTTAACCCTAGAATGATTCTTAATCGTTGATCAACCATCCGATCGGATCATGAACTCTAATGTGTGTGACCTCATAGGTCCGAACCTAAGTCGATAGTACAGGAATAAATTTCTGTACCAATTGAAGTGACCATCTAGCAATGGTACCCGACGATCGGATAGGTCGAATGTGTAGAACAACATCCTTAGAACCCATGCAGATATAGTTTTCATATAATTCATCCCCTTGACCAAAATGATCATAGGACACCCCAGAGTTCAACTGTCAACTTTGATCAAGTTGTCCACATTATATTTCAAAATATCAAATCCATATGATGGATTACCCTGGCCAAGGTTTTGCTAAATTTAAATACAGCGACTCATTCTTTTCCAACTCTTGGAGTGGTCAATCCCATCTCGATCACACTCTGACTTTGCAAGTACTTGACTGTGCCCAAAAGCCTTCCGTTCCTGAATTAGAAATTCAGTTAGTCCAGTACCAAAGCACAGTGAGTTACTTGCAAGTCACTGAGGCGATCTCAAGTCTAAGGGATACTTATACCTATATCCCATCAGAGATATTCTCGATAGCAGAATGCTCTGGAGTTGGTCACGTTCAATGATGATGTACCCTTATATCTCACCTATTTGCCATACCAGTATCTCCACACTCTTTGGTTAAGAGGACAACCAACCCATATGGCCTACAGTGACCTATGCTCGATAGAAGCTGTCGTCCTTATTAACAGCCTATCATTTGGTCAAGAACAGTTTTAAGGACTAATTGATAAATCTTCTCTTTATCGAACTTAAATAGTCCTAAGGACTTCATCATAACAACGGAGTTCATTAGAAGATGAAAGCTTATGATGAAGATGCCAAATATATTTTATTTATTAATAAATCAATTACAATACTTGGTTGGTCAACCGTCAACAGCTTGATGATTGGCTTTTTAGAATATATTTTTCAACATCGATGATACTGTGATGAAGATCATGATATGTCTCACTACCAGACAGAATAAAATCTGAGGGGTCACACACAAAAAGAGCATGACCTGATCAATTAATTGAATCATATTTAAATTATCAATCAGATTGATAATTTAAATTTTAGAAACTGCTAATTTGTAAGCGTTATAATTTTGGCAGCTGCTAATTATTAGCGTAGGGACTTAATTATAAATATTATAATTTATTTTGGATTGATTAAATTATAGATCAAGTATTAATTTATTTAAATAAAATTTAATTTAATTAAATTTGATTTAATTTAATACTAATTAGATTTAATTATCAAAATCAGATTTAGATTTTAAGCTTGATTAGATCAGATTTGACAATCTTTCAAATTTGATTTGATTCGGACTCGATTTGAACCCGATTGAGATCAAATTTGAATCAAATTCACTATGACTCATAGAGCTCAAGTTTCTTGAGACTCTCCCTCTAGATCTCACATAGAAAAGGGGAGGGTGCATGTGGAGACATCCCCTTTTTTTGTTTTGCATGCGTGAAGGATGGAGGGGCACCAATAGTTGGCGCCCCATCTTTCTGGGACTCTGTCAAGTGAAGACATCTATCTAAATTTGATTTGAATAGATGTTTTATTAAGAAGACATTCTAATCTGATTAGAAAGGGGCATGGGATATTTTTTTGTGTGACAAAAACATAAGAAAAGGGAGGGCGTGTGGGATGAAAGCATGAGATATTTTCTTCCTTGCCGCCACTTGTTCTCACCACCCAAAATCCTTTTATTTGGTAAGTTTCCTTTTAAATTTGATTTGAGTGGATTCTTATCTTAAAAAGGGCATGATAATTTCAAGGTTTTGTGCGATAAAAATAAAGTGGCATGCGGAGTTTTGCGTGTAATGTATGGGATGGCTTCTTTAAGGTGCCCAACCTTTTTAATGCCACCTTCCTTCTTCCTTTCTTCAACCTCCATGCCAAGACCTGATGGTGATCAGATCTAAGAGGAAAGAGAGAGAGAGAGAAAGAGAAGAAGAAATGTTCTTTTTCTCTTCTTGGTGATCTGGTTTAAATCCTATCGAATCTATGCGAAGTAGTTTGTGCAACGATCATCTTCTTCGAGATCTAAAAGAAGAGATTCAGATCCAAGACTGAGGAGCAAGATCTGCAAGGTGTTAGCACACCCATGATCTCAGTGCTCTGATTAGGCATCTCCATGTGGATATCAGTAGAAATCGAGTGCATACACGGCTACGATCGAAACTCTGGATATCCAAGGATCCGAAGGTATAGAGATCTGATCTTCGATTTTATTTTACTGATATTTTTTTTTTAGATTTTAGATCAAGGTCTCTTATTCATGTCAAGATCCTATGCATGGTTTTCAAATCTAATCTGGTACATGTATTAGATTAAAAATATTTTAATTTATTTATTTTTACTACATAAAGTTTTAAAAAAAATTTAAACTACACGTATGAAACCATAGTATATTTTAACATTAGTATCAGGGCACAGATTCTAATACAAATATAAAAATTTCTCAGATATAAATTTTGATTTATAAAAATCAGATATGAAGATTAGTTAGATGATCAACATCATTCTGAAATAAGATTATCTCAGTATAATCCTGTTATGCTGAATGATTATCCTAAAATGATGTAGAACATCAATTAATATTAGATCTAAATTTTTTGCATCTTGTAATGTGATTACAAGATTGTTTCAAATCTAAAATTATTTTAGATCTAAAATAAATCATGACTTATTCAGATCTAAAATTAGTTTTAGATCTGAATATATTAATTATAGTTTAATTTGGATCTAGTATGATTGCTGAAATTTTTCATACATGCATAGATTCAAAATTATTGTTCATATATTTGATATGTGAAAGATAATTAGATCTAATTTTTAATTGATTACATATGTGATATGTTAGATTAATCTCTTAGTAACTTAGTAATTAAATTGGGATAATCACCATGGCCGTCCGATCATAAGAAGAAGAAGAGATTAAAGTCCCTTTCTTGCCCATTCGATGGGTTTCTCTTACGACGTGTAGGGGTACCGATTGTGATATTTTCTATGAAGATGAACAGTGAATGAAAAATTATATGTATTATATATTTTAGATTTAAATTAGATTATATATATATATTTATGTATTTTAGATCGCTAAATATTATATGTGATATATTATTTTGACACATGTCTAAAACTTAATTTTTGTAAAACCTAGATCCAAAACTCTAGATTTTATTTGCATGAAACCATGAAACTATGACTGGCATGCCTATGGAGTCGACTCGATTCTCAATTGGGTCGATTCGAGTGCTTGGCGAGTCAGCCATTTTTGTTAGAGTTGACTCGAGTCCCTGGCAAGTCAGCTTATTTGTTGATGAGGTAACTCAATTGTGCAGGCTAGGTCTACAAATTTTTATTTGTCTCCATGTTGTGCCGACTAACTGCGACAAGTTGATTCATGTACCAGAATGAGTTGACTTGATTCTGCAGATAGCAAAATTATATGAGATACAATATAAATTGTTTAGATCAAAAATTATTTTGAGATCTAAACTTAAACCCATGTACATAATGCACTTAATGGAGAACTAAGATTTAAAATTATAAGATCTAAAATTATGAATTTAAGATCTAAATTTTAATGCATAAAATATGAGATTCAGATATGGGTTGAACAAATTAGGTTTAAAGACTAAACTACAACTAGGATCATTGATTAGATCAGGTTACAACTCTTTTCAATTTTAAGCAGTTGATCAAACCTAATCAGGAGTTGGTTGGGATTAGGTCAAAGGGACTCAAAATTAAATTTAGTTGTAGTTGGTCAAATTGATTTATATGTGATGTGAATTAATTACATCAAGATCGAATTTGGCTCAGTGATTCCAATTCAGATCTATAGATTAACCTGATTGATTCTAATCAACCAATTTGGTATCTAAGATAAGTTTTAGATGATGGTTATTTAATTAGTTTTGTTGTCTAATCTGACCAATTTATTGGTGTCTAAGGAAAGTAATGGGGGACCCCACTTATCTATACTTATCTGATCATTTTGGAAGATTATGTTTGTATTAGGTTACTTATTGACTCAAGTTTACCCATGTCGACTAGGATGGTCAAACATGAGATATGCTAATCCAACCATATTAGTCATTACATTAGATGTATGTAACTAATTAGAAGAGATCTGAACTTAAATCTTCTCACTAAATATTAAGTCTACTAGTCTTCCACCATTGTAGAGGTGCGGATGTCTTTTCTGACATTGATCGTTCTCGATGGTTACAGTAGTTCGGTTGTATTGGAAAGGCACGACCACTCTATTGATATTAGACGCTCTAGGATAAAGATGGAGTTAGCCTAATAACTATTACATAAGAGATTCAATGATGGCTTTGCATTTGCTAGTGAACGGTGAGTCGGACTTAACTAAGAAATGTACCAATAACTATTAGGTAAAGCCACTGGACTTAAAGATCAAGTCGCTGCAACATACTTGAAAAAGTATCCAGACAAAGAGTTATCCATGCATTGGTATACATGTCACCAATAACTGTTAGATAAGATGCTATACATCGATGAAACTGTAGCACCCACTGAAACTACTTATCGCATTAGGATTTTTGTTTCTTCATCGGAGGAGTATAAGAGACTCAAAAAATTAATGGGAGCCTTTGTTTAATTTTAAAGTCTCTAAAATAAACTATTACAAGTACAATCATCTAATTAAATCTTTATTGTCTATGGTCAATTCTGTCAGCTTCCAACCCTTTAACTCGAATCTTATATATCAACCACTTAAGCAAAATCAATTATATTTTTTGACTCAAAAAATTAAGAATAGTTCTTAGCTTTTAGAAATTAAGCCATATTTTTTATCAGATTAACCCAATATCATCAACTTGTCCAATCTATAGTCAACGAGCTATACTTGACAAATAGCTAGACATTGACAATTAGGTTAGGTGCTATAAATTGAAGTCCATGGTTGATGAACTCTAATGTATGCATAAGGATATGTAGACTGTCAATAACATACTGATTCATCTGTAACAGTAATGAGATGATCAGAGTCATATAGTGCATGAGATGTATGATGGGCAGTTTATCCATGATCATTGTTTGACAATATTCAAGGACATTGAAGAGCTTGAGAAGTTCGATGCGAACATGCATAAGAAATTATTAATAAATTTGATCCTGTAATCTTTGATTCATATAGGTAGTTTATAAAACTATTATATGAATAAATGTTATAGCATCTTAACTGAATTGGACAATATGCTGGTAACTAAGGGATCTTAAAAAGTTTAGAGGTACATACCTGGAGAACCTAAAGAAATATTGACATGCCTTTGAAAGATATGTCAAATTGCTCAAGTCTGATCTTACCATTTTCTCTTTTTTACTAGACTCTAGTGCATATTACATACTTTAGTATAGGTTCTAAGGAAGGATGATGGCTGTGGGAAGGTGAATGACTCTTTTGAGTCAATAATTGTGCAAAAATTGCACTGTGGCTGTGGGCACCTAACCTCAGTGATTACCGTTTTGGATTTAATTCTTTATCATTTGCATGGTGATACATTTGTGAACATATTTGAGCAAATAGTGAATGCCTTTGGATCTGAAAGATCCAGAATCAAATAACCTGAAGTATATAGATGGTTCTTTTGGTTAGATCATATATGAGAAGAAATGATTTATCGACTGGAGAAAATGGACTTTTGGGATCATTGACTGTTAAGTCATATCTAGTCTGTGAATCATCTCTTTGAAGATTAATAACCAAGCTATCCTTTATGGGATAAAGGGATAGGACCACTAAGATACCTACCCTAGTACACATACGATGTGCATGGTCCATTTAATAAGCCAGACTAGGAGGTTATAACTACATCATCTTTACCGATGATCAGTCATGGTATAGGTATGTACATAAAATACAAATCTGAAGACTTTGAAAGGTTCTAAGAATTCAGATGAAAAGTAAAAAATAAATTAAAAAAATTATATAGGTACTTTGATCAGATCGAGGATGCAATACCAAATAAAAAATTTATTAGTTATCTAAAGAGAATTATTGGAAAAGGTGCAGGATTTCATGTATGAATTTCAAAACTTTTTTTGAAATATAACGTAGCGAAACATGTAAATTAAATAATTTAATCTACAAATGCATATAATCAAATTACTAAACCCTACAATTAGGACCTATAACATGTCATATTGCATTTATAAATCAGAAAATAAAAGATTTGATATTGATCAAATCAATACCCTAGATCTGAAACAGTTTCAGATCTAAAACCTAGATCATATCTAGATAAAAGAAGAGATCAGATCTCTTACCTTCATGCGGGTCGAGAACTCTACGATTATTTTTTTTTATTGCCTTTGGAGCAGCACACACATCCGTCCTCTACAGGTGATTCATACGAGGCTGCAACAAAATCAGAAGTTCGTCAAACAAAGATCCACTCGAAATGCAAGCTTCTTGCAGATCTCTCCGGATGATTAATCAAAACAATATTCTTCAAATCTCTTGGATATTCCAAGAGATGAAGAATATGAGGAGAAATAAGGAAGAAGTCAAATCTTTTAACCTCCCTAAAATCAAAATTAATATTTAATAGAAAAGGATCCTAAGAGAAGATAGATCTTCTCCTTCAGTACATCAACAATTGATATCCGAAAAACATCTCTATGCTAGGACATGAGAAGACCTTCTTCTCTTGATATTTTTTTAGTTTCTAGATCTTATGATATCTGATTTTTTTCATAGAAAAATCTTATGATTTATGGAGAAGAAGGGTTCTAAAAGAAACCTTAAGAAAAGACCTTCTTTTCTTCTTCTTCTTTCATCAGAACATGATCATATCATGTCCAAAATAAGATCACCATGCTCCAACTCTTTAGAGCATGAATTCACCACACCATTCCTCTTTATCTTTTAAATTTTTTTCATATAAAAAATATAAAATAAAGAGATATTAATATGAAGAAAAAATAATAAGAGAAGACAATCTTCTCTCTTACCTTTCTCTCTACAAGACATCAACCTTTGATCTCTTGATTGAAAAATTTTCTCCAATAATTTTGATGCCTCAAACCTCCCAGGTCTTTCTCATTCTCCTCTAGTATTTCTCTCAATTTTTCATGAATTTTTGACTCCTATATCATGGCATATGGGGCGGCCTCCTTTTATATGGCAGACTAGGTCATAAGACCTAGTCTAACAAGGAGTCCTTGGGGCGTCCAACTCTTGGATGCCCCCTATCTCATTTATTTCGTGGATAGCATAAAAATAACCACAAAAGGGGCAACAAAAAGGAGGATAAACATGGGAGAAGTTGGCACAAGAGAGGGAGGGAAGAGTCCTTGTGAAGAGGGACTCTTTCAAAAAGAGAAATAGGCTAAACCACTTTCCACAATGAACCAAATTAATTTTTATATTGAACCAGATTAAATCTGATTTAAATCTCTAGAATAAGTGGCATGAGATTACTTTTCTTAGATATAGAAATCAAAGAAAAATTATCTGGAATTAATTAGTGGGCGTGGGCTTTGATTTTCTTAGGTGGCACAAGAGAAGATGGAATCCTAGTCTAACTAGGATTCTTATTTAGATTAGGTCAATACTTTGAACCCAATTTAAATTAATTATAATCTAATTAATGATGATCCTAATCTAACTAGGAGTCTAATTAAATCAAATTAAATCATATTTAATTTAAATCTTAACTTAATTAGGAATTAGGGGCATACAAGTCCTAGTCAAACAGGGACTTGTTCTCCCTTGCAACTGGCTTATCCAATAAATCAATTAAACTTAATCCAATTAAATCCAAACTAATTCTAATTGAATTATATTTAATTAAACTTAATCTCAGCCCAATTGCTCAATCAGATTGAGCCAATTAGCAATCTAATTGCTAATGATCCTCCTACAACACTTGCATTAGGTCAAACATCAATCACATTGATTGTTTAACCTTAGAACGATTCTCAATCATCGACTAACCATCTGATTAGGTTACAACCTCTTATGTGTATGACCTTATAGGTTCGATCCTAAGTCAATAGCATAAAAATTAATTTTTATATCAGTCAAAGTAACCATCTAGCAATGGTTTCCGATGTCCAGATAGGTCGAATGTATGCAAAGCAACATTCTAAGAACCCTGACCCATGGTTACCGTATAATTCTTTCTTTTGATTAATAATGCTCATGATGACTTGAGTATGCTGTCAATCACTCATATAAGTCATCTCTATTGTATCTCAAAATTTTGCAAATCCCGTGACTCCTCACGAGGATTACCCAGGCCTAGTTTTGCTAAATTGAAACACAGCGAGATATTCTCTTCCTAAAGTTAATCAGGAGTGATCAATCCCATCTTGACTTACACACCGACTTCACAAGTACTTGACTATACCCAAAAACTTTTCGAACCTATATTAAAAATACAGACAGTCTGGGACCAAAGCACAGTGAGTTGCTTGCAAGTCACCGTGGTGATCTCAGGTCGGAGGGACACTTATACCCATTGGTCTTTGTTAACTACTCTTGACAGTAGAGTGTTACATTGGTCATGTTCAACATAGATGTACTCCTACATCTCATCTAGATGCCATACCAGTATCTCCACACCACTTGGTTATGAGGACAACCAACGCATATGGCATACAGCGACCTACACTTGATAAGTTATCATCCTTGTTAATAACTTATCATTTGATTATGAACAATTTAAGAACCATCCGATAAATCCTTCTTTATCGATTGATTGTGGTTCTAAGGACTTCATCATAATTTAGGAGTTCATTTAAGAAAGATAGAACTTTTATGATGAATATGCCAAATAACTATTATTATTAGATAATTCATATACTAATTTCAATTATCTACCACTTAGATGATTGGCTTTAGGAATATTTTTCAATAACTCCCACTTGTACTAAAGCCAATCAGAATGATATCAAATATCCTATCTTCTACTTGAGTTCGTAGAACTTCTTAATTCTGAGGCCTCAGCAAATGGGTCGGTCAAGTTCTCCTTTTTTATCGATCTTCCAAAAATCGATGTCATCTTGATCTAAAATCAAAAGTGATAGCAATACAGAGTATGTTGGTCCTTTAGTTCTTTAGCCAGATTTATGGCTCCAGTGCTACGATAGGACTGGACCATCAGTGGAAGGTGCCACTCCTAACCTGCTAATAAAGCTCAGCAACTACACAGCTTACATGGCAACATCATATGCTATGATGTACTCTACATTACTAACTTAGTAGGCTAAAGTATCTTGTTTGGAACCTTTCCAGCAGATTACTTCTACAATTAGGGTATGATCCGATACTTTCTTGTTGTCATCTTGATCTGACTAAAATCGAAACATCCACATGTTTAAAGTCAATATTTCCATATTTGAGTCACTGGACCTTAGTATTTCCTAAATACTTAAAGATTGTCAATACAGTCTTCCAGTGGTTCTTACTTAGATCAGATGGTATCCACTATAATTAGTGAGTATACCATATCTGGTCTTGTACATGGAGAAATTAGATGACACCCAAACCTTTATTCTTTGCAATGCTGGTATGTCATTCCCGATTAAAAGAATTTCATCTACAAACAACACAAGGAATAACACTACAGAATATTTTACCCACTTATAAATACAGGGTTCCTCTTTGTTCATAACAAAGACATATGTTCAAAACGTATGTTCTAACTCTGGGATAATAATGAAAATGGGCTTTATAGGTCTCCACCTTCCCGTCTGTGCTACTCTGATCCTTTTGAAAAATTCATTCACACCTAATGGGTTTTATCCCTTCAGGTGAATTATCTAGTGTCTATACACTATTGATTTCTATGAATTTTAATTTGGATTTAATGGCTCCAAGCCACTTCTCAAAGTTAGACCACTGCATTGCGTTTACTTTAATGGGCTCCGAGTTTGATCTAATCAAATATGATTCTATAGGTTTACTAGATTATGTCGGTTCATTTTCTACCAGTCAAACTTTCAAGTTCAACTTGATAAGCATCAGTTCCTTCTCTAAGGAACTCCTTTCCAAAAGGAATGCCCTACTGCTGATGAGCATCTTATGTTCTTCAGCATGATAGAATTAGTAACCCTTAAACACCTATTGGACCATGAACCAAGTTTATCTGTATGCAAACCTTTGACATAGGTCGATCAACTCCAAACCCAAAGGTGAGAGAGTCTAGGTCTATGTCCATCCATATCTCATATGAAATCTGCACAACAGACTTACTCAGTATATTTTCAGAGTAAAATAAGTAATCACACAAGAGCACAATCCTGAAACAGGCAGATTAGTGAACCCTATTGTGGATTGAATCATGTCTAACAAAGTTCATTTCTCCTTTCAGATACACTGTATTCTGAAAAAGAATCCACTAAGAGAGAATCTAATTCTCTCCTAGATATGTCATCCTTTTCATCATTTAAATCATTTGAACATTTCAAATGATTTGGCCAGACGCACCCATGCCCAGATAGGTCATCTGTAATGAAATATTAATATCTTCCTCTAGCACTTAAGTTCACAATCTACATACATCACTATGTATGAGACTTAAAACTTTATTAGCTCCTTCACCTTTTTCATTAAAAGGTGACTTTATCATCTTTCCAAGAAGATAAGACTCACAGGCAATCAATGATTCACAATCATTGATGTCGAGGTTTTTCTCTTAAGCTAACCCGTTTATCCTGTTCTTGTCAAGATGACTAAGCCTATAATGCCAAAGATAGACATTCATGACATTATCTAACTTAGGTGTGTACATTAACTTAACAGGTGTATAAATATCATTTCTTATTGTCCATGTAGTATTGTAACATTATTCATAATAATACCACAATAATCTTCCTTTATGAATGATATCATCTTTAGCCAAAAGGCCAACAAAGATTATAAACAATGGATAATAGTAAATTACTTTAAATGATAATATTTGAAAATAAGCTCTACAATTTAAAGTTAGGATTGGAATAAGACTTCATCCCTAACATTCAAGAATTCTCACCATTTTAAATATTTACTTACTTGTAGTCCTAGCATAAATTGCATAAAACCATCAGTATCTAATACCTAGGTAGTGGAATTACATAAAGAAACTTTAAGGTGTATCATATAACATCCTTGATGAGAACCCTTGCTCCTTTCTCTTGTTCAGCCTATTATGGTCAAGGAAGCAAGACAATTCTTCTTCCTATGACCTTGCTTTGCCTGATTTGGATCAATTTTGGACTAATTATTTTGATGGACTAAGAAGCCCCAATACGAACCCATTCATATTGTTGATCCAAATTTAACTTTCGATACTAATTAACGAAGTTGGGTCCCATAAGTCATCACTGTCTAACAGCGATTGGAGCAATTAAGGTTTAGACCTTATTTTGAGAAAAGAGAACAATGACCTAATGTATATGAATTATTTTAAGCCTAGAGATTGGACTTTAGTCTCAAGGTTCTCCCACTATTTTATTCAAATTGGTAGCCTCTATCTCCAATTCAAAAAATTACTTTAATTTTTTAGTAGGTACTAGAATCCACATAGACTACACACAAGCCGACTTTGGTCGGCCAATCCATGTGCATCTACAGCTAGGTTCATTAACCAATTTTTCTCCAAAAATTCTAGTAATTTAATTTTGCCCCAGAAACCTCATCAGTAGGCTTTGGCCTCCACTGTAAGGATCCGGTTAGGTCCAACCATTAACATGACCATACTTGGTGCATCTAACCAACAAATGATTAAGTCTAACTTTGGTTAGCTAACCTAACACCATTAGAGAGACACATCCAAGTCGTCATATGATGAGTAATAATTTCATTAGTCAACAAGCACCAGGCCTTTGGGTCTGCAATGATTATTGAGTTAATGGACTCATTATCAAACACCTTAATGGAGGCTATGACTCGGTTATCTCCATAACTTTGTTATTTTAAGGATCTAATAATTTTAGAAGATTTAAAATTATTAGTGATTTAAGGATAGAAAAGATATGGACCAATTCGCTCCATTGATTTCATCAAGTCAAGTCCTCCCACTGACTTCTCAAGTCATTAACAATGACTAGGATCAAATTTGATCTATGGGCACCTAGATCAGTCTCACTGAATGAAATCAGACTCTCTGATTTTCTATATGACATGGGTTAGCACGAATCAATGAGCAACCTAATCAAGACCTGATTAACCACATTGGCCAGGTAAGTATGATCGATGGGAGGGTCTGTCAATGCTTGCCTTAGATACCATAAGAAATGGCCAGGTAAGCATGCTCCCAATTAAAAACCACGGATCAAGTTTACCTTAGACACCAACTGGTTTATCAATTTTGATTTGGTCTGCCTCAAGACTCAGGCTCAACCGCTGAGCCACGATCAGTGTCCATTTGTTAGATATATGGATTTGATCAACTATAACTATTGAAGTGATCTATAGAAATGACCTAATCCTAATTAACTTTTAATTAGGTTTGATCAATTTTTAACTTAGTCCATATTTAATCTAACCCTAGGTCTAACCCAGTTAATGATCTGATCAAAGCTAACCCGTTACCCTTTAACCCATGTTTTATGAAATTATCTTAAGATCTTTAAATCACAAACCTAGATCCTAAACAATCACTTAATTCTTTTAATTAAGTTCATGACTGAGGGTTGGGGTTCGGCATTTTGAAAAATATTTTCAACTTTTGAAAGGTTTAATACAATCTAGTGTTGTTTCACTAAATAGGTCGACTCATTTTAAAAATAGATCAATTTATTTCACTAACAAATACTAACAATTAAAATCAGTCAGAAATATAATTTAGCCAACTTTTCGATCGAGCTGGCATGCTGGTCGAGCTGGCTTGCTGGTCGAGCCGCCCAATAAGCAAATAGAACCTTCGCAAGATCCTATTCTAGGCTAATTTTAATCTATGTATATTACATAAAAATTTATAAAATGAAATAGATTTAATCTAAAACATTCAAGAAAGATTTATTTAAACTCTTTTAAATTTTCTAGATCGCAACGTACCAGGATAACCTTTGCACTGTAAGGGGTAAACCTTACAGCAGGACAACCTACAGTCCGTGCGATCATTATTTTATTTTTTAAATTTATTTTAATATAATTATAAATATATTATAAAAGAACCTAGATGCTCTGATACCACTGTTGAAAAAGGTGCAGGTTTCATGCATGAATTTTAAAACTTTTTTGAAATATAACACAGCGAAATATGTAAATTAAATAATTTAATCTACAAATGTATATAATCAAATTACTAAACCCTACAATTAGGACTTACAATATATCATATTATATTTATAAATTAGAAAATAAAAGATTTGGTATTGATCAAATCAATACCTTAGATCTGAAATAGATTCAGATCTAAAATCTTGGTCATATCTAGATAAAAGAAGAGATCAAATCTCTTACCTTCATGTGGATCGAGAACTCTATGATTGATTTTCTTTGTTGCCTTTAGAGCACACGCGTCCGGCCTCTACAGGTGATCCACACGAGGCTGTAACAAAATCAGAGGTTCATCGAACGAAGATCTGCTCGAAGTGCTAGCTTCTTGCAGATCCTTCCGAATGGTTAATCTAAAAATATTCTTCAGATCTCTTAGACATTCTAAGAGATGAAGAATATGAGAAGGAATAAGGGACAAGTCAAACCTTTTAACCTTCTTAAAATCAAAATTAAT
>NC_026003.2:26314973-26346246 GCF_000442705.2 Elaeis guineensis
CTACCTTTCTCTCTACAAGACATCAACCTTTGATCTCTTGATTGAAAAATTTTCTCCAAGAATTTTGATGCCTCAAACCTCCCAGGTCTTTCTCATTCTCCTCTAGTATTTCTCTCAATTTTTCATGAATTTTTGACTCCTATATCATGGCATATGGGGCGGCCTCCTTTTATATGGCAGACTAGGTCATAAGACCTAGTCTAACAAGGAGTCCTTGGGGCGTCCAACTCTTGGATGCCCCCTATCTCATTTATTTCGTGGATAGCATAAAAATAACCACAAAAGGGGCAACAAAAAGGAGGATAAACATGGGAGAAGTTGGCACAAGAGAGGGAGGGAAGAGTCCTTGTGAAGAGGGACTCTTTCAAAAAGAGAAATAGGCTAAACCACTTTCCACAATGAACCAAATTAATTTTTATATTGAACCAGATTAAATCTGATTTAAATCTCTAGAATAAGTGGCATGAGATTACTTTTCTTAGATATAGAAATCAAAGAAAAATTATCTGGAATTAATTAGTGGGCGTGGGCTTTGATTTTCTTAGGTGGCACAAGAGAAGATGGAATCCTAGTCTAACTAGGATTCTTATTTAGATTAGGTCAATACTTTGAACCTAATTTAAATTAATTATAATCTAATTAATGATGATCCTAATCTAACTAGGAGTCTAATTAAATCAAATTAAATCATATTTAATTTAAATCTTAACTTAATTAGGAATTAGGGGCATACAAGTCCTAGTCAAACAGGGACTTGTTCTCCCTTGCAACTGGCTTATCCAATAAATCAATTAAACTTAATCCAATTAAATCCAAACTAATTCTAATTGAATTATATTTAATTAAACTTAATCTCAGCCCAATTGCTCAATCAGATTGAGCCAATTAGCAATCTAATTGCTAATGATCCTCCTACAACACTTGCATTAGGTCAAACATCAATCACATTGATTGTTTAACCTTAGAACGATTCTCAATCGTCGACTAACCATCTGATTAGGTTACAACCTCTTATGTGTATGACCTTATAGGTTCGATCCTAAGTCAATAGCATAAAAATTAATTTTATATCAGTCAAAGTAACCATTAGCAATAGTTTCCGATGTCCAGATAGGTCGAATGTATGCAAAGCAACATTCTAAGAACCCTGACCCATGGTTACCGTATAATTCTTTCTTTTGATTAATAATGCTCATGATGACTTCGAGTATGCTGTCAATCACTCATATAAGTCATCTCTATTGTATCTCAAAATTTTGCAAATCCGTGACTCCTCACGAGGATTACCCAGGCCTAGGTTTTGCTAAATTGAAACACAGCGAGATATTCTCTTCCTAAAGTTAATCAGGAGTGATCAATCCCATCTTGACTTACACACCGACTTCACAAGTACTTGACTATACCCAAAAACTTTTCGAACCTATATTAAAAATACAGACAGTCTGGGACCAAAGCACATGAGTTGCTTGCAAGTCACCGTGGTGATCTCAGGTCGGAGGGACACTTATACCCATTGGTCTTAGTTAACTACTCTTGACAGTAGAGTGTTACATTGGTCATGTTCAACATAGATGTACTCCTACATCTCATCTAGATGCCATACCAGTATCTCCACACCACTTGGTTATGAGGACAACCAACGCATATGGCATACAGCGACCTACACTTGATAAGTTATCATCCTTGTTAATAACTTATCATTTGATTATGAACAATTTAAGAACCATCCGATAAATCCTTCTTTATCGATTGATTGTGGTTCTAAGGACTTCATCATAATTTAGGAGTTCATTTAAGAAAGATAGAACTTTTATGATGAATATGCCAAATAACTATTATTATTAGATAATTCATATACTAATTTCAGTTATCTACCACTTAGATGATTGGCTTTAGGATATATTTTTCAATAACTCCCACTTGTACTAAAGCCAATCAGAATGATATCAAATATCCTATCTTCTACTTGAGTTCGTAGAACTTCTTAATTCTGAGGCCTCAGCAAATGGGTCGGTCAAGTTCTCCTTTTTTATCGATCTTCCAAAAATCGATGTCATCTTGATCTAAAATCAAAAGTGATAGCAATACAGAGTATGTTGGTCCTTTAGTTCTTTAGCCAGATTTATGGCTCCAGTGCTACGATAGGACTGGACCATCAGTGGAAGGTGCCACTCCTAACCTGCTAATAAAGCTCAGCAACTACACAGCTTACATGGCAACATCATATGCTATGATGTACTCTACATTACTAACTTAGTAGGCTAAAGTATCTTGTTTGGAACCTTTCCAGCAGATTACTTCTACAATTAGGGTATGATCCGATACTTTCTTGTTGTCATCTTGATCTGACTAAAATCGAAACATCCACATGTTTAAAGTCAATATTTCCATATTTGAGTCACTGGACCTTAGTATTTCCTAAATACTTAAAGATTGTCAATACAGTCTTCCAGTGGTTCTTACTTAGATCAGACTGGTATCCACTATAATTAGTGAGTATACCATATCTGGTCTTGTACATGGAGAAATTAGATGACACCCAAACCTTTATTCTTTGCAATGCTGGTATGTCATTCCCGATTAAAAGAATTTCATCTACAAACAACACAAGGAATAACACTACAGAATATTTTACCCACTTATAAATACAGGGTTCCTCTTTGTTCATAACAAAGACATATGTTCAAAACGTATGTTCTAACTCTGGGATAATAACGAAAATGGGCTTTATAGGTCTCCACCTTCCCGTCTGTGCTACTCTGATCCTTTTGAAAAATTCATTCACACCTAATGGGTTTTATCCCTTCAGGTGAATTATCTAGTGTCTATACACTATTGATTTCTATGAATTTTAATTTGGATTTAATGGCTCCAAGCCACTTCTCAAAGTTAGACCACTGCATTGCGTTTACTTTAATGGGCTCCGAGTTTGATCTAATCAAATATGATTCTATAGGTTTACTAGATTATGTCGGTTCATTTTCTACCAGTCAAACTTTCAAGTTCAACTTGATAAGCATCAGTTCCTTCTCTAAGGAACTCCTTTCCAAAAGGAATGCCCTACTGCTGATGAGCATCTTATGTTCTTCAGCATGATAGAATTAGTAACCCTTAAACACCTATTGGACCATGAACCAAGTTTATCTGTATGCAAACCTTTGACATAGGTCGATCAACTCCAAACCCAAAGGTGAGAGAGTCTAGGTCTATGTCCGATCCATATCTCATATGAAATCTGCACAACAGACTTACTCAGTATATTTTCAGAGTAAAATAAGTAATCACACAAGAGCACAATCCTGAAACAGGCAGATTAGTGAACCCTATTGTGGATTGAATCATGTCTAACAAAGTTCAATTTCTCCTTTCAGATACACTGTATTCTGAAAAAGAATCCACTAAGAGAGAATCTAATTCTCTCCTAGATATGTCATCCTTTTCATCATTTAAATCATTTGAA
This sequence comes from Elaeis guineensis, assembly GCF_000442705.2. Taxonomy (NCBI): domain Eukaryota; kingdom Viridiplantae; phylum Streptophyta; class Magnoliopsida; order Arecales; family Arecaceae; genus Elaeis; species Elaeis guineensis. The sequence continues at coordinate 26,318,434 of NC_026003.2, forward strand.
CATTTCAAATGATTTGGCCAGACGCACCCATGCCCAGATAGGTCATCTGTAATGAAATATTAATATCTTCCTCTAGCACTTAAGTTCACAAATCTACATACATCACTATGTATGAGACTTAAAACTTTATTAGCTCCTTCACCTTTTTCATTAAAAGGTGACTTTATCATCTTTCCAAGAAGATAAGACTCACAGGCAATCAATGATTCACAATCATTGATGTCGAGATTTTCTCTTAAGCTAACCCGTTTATCCTGTTCTTGTCAAGATGACTAAGCCTATAATGCCAAAGATAGACATTCATGACATTATCTAACTTGGGTGTGTACATTACACTTAACAGGCTGTATAAATATATTTTCTTATTGTCCATGTATTATTGTAATATTATTCATAATAACACCATAATAATCTTCCTTTATGAATGATGATCATCTTTAGCCAAAAGGCCAACAAAGATTATAAACAATGGACAATAGTAACAATTACTTTAAAAGATAATATTTGAAAATAAGCTCTATAATTTTTAAAGTTAGGATTGGAATAAGACTTCTATCCCTAACATTCAAGAATCTCTCACCATTTTCAAATATTCCACTTACTTGTAGTCCTAGCAGTAAATTACATAAAACCATCGGTATCTAGTACCTAGGTAGTGGAATTACATAAAGAAACTTTAAGGTGTTATCATATAACTCCTTAATGAGTAACCCTTGCTCCTTTCTCTTGTTCAGCCTATTATGGTCAAGGAAAGCAAGATAATTCTTCTTCCTATGATCCTATGCTTATGCCTGATTTGAATCAATTTTGGACTAATTATTTTGACTAGACTAAGAAGCCCCAATACGAACCCATTCATACTGCTGAACCAAATTTATTTTTGATACTAATTAACGAAGTTGGGTCCCATAAGTCATCACTGTCTAACAGCGATTGGAGCAATTAAGGTTTAGCCTTATTTTGAGAAAAGAGAACAATGACCTAATGTATATGAATTATTTTAAGCCTAGAGACTTGGACTTTAGCCTCAAGGTTCTCCCACTATTTTATTCAAATTGGCAGCCTCTACCTCCAATTCAAAAAATTACTTTAATTTTTAGTAGGTACTAGAATCCACATAGACTACACACAAGTCCAACTTTGGTCAGCCAACCCATGTGTATCTACAAGTAGGTTCATTAACCAATTATTTCTCTAAATAATTTTTAGTAATTTAATTTTGCCCCAGAAACCTAATCAGTAGGCTTTGGCCTCCACTGTAAGGATCCGGTTAGGTCCAACAACCATTAACATGACCATATTTGGTGCATCTAACCAACAAATGATTAAGTCCAACTTTGGTTGGCTAATCTAACAACCATTAGAGAGACACATCCAAGTCGTCATATGATGAGTGATAATTTCATTAGTCAATAAGCACTAGGCCTTTGGGTCTGCAATGATTGTTGAGTTAATGGACTCATTATCAAACACCTTAATAAGAGGCAGTTATCTCCATAACTTTATCATTTTAAGGACCTAATAATTTTAGAGGATTTAAAATTATTAGTGATTTAAGGATAGAAATGACATAGACCAATTCACTCTGACTGATTTCATCAAGTCAAGTCCTCCCACTGACTTCTCAAGTCATTAACAAGGACTAGGATCAAATTTGGTCCATGGGCACCTAGATCAGTCTCACTGAATGAAATCAGACTCTCTGATTTTCTATGTGACATGGGTTAGTACGAATCAATGAGCAACCTAATCAAGACCTAATTAATCACATTGGCCAGGTAAGTATGATCAATGGGAGGGTCTGCCAATGCTTGCCTTAAGCACCATAAGAAATGGTTAGGTAAGCATGCTCCCAATTAAAAATCATCGGTCAAGTTTACCTTAGACACCAACTGGTTTATCAGTTTTGATTTGGTCTGCTTAAAGACTCAGGCTCAACTGCTGAGCCACGATCAGTGTCTGTTTGTTAGATATATGGACTTTGATCAACTACAACTATTGAAGTGATCTATAGAAATGATCTAATCCTAATTAACTTTTAATTAGGTTTGATCAATTTCTTAACTTAGTCCATATTTAATCTAACCCTAAGTCTAACGTAGTTAAAGATCTGATCAAAGCTAACTCATTACCCTTTAACCCATGTTTTATGAAATTATCTTAGGATCTTTAAATCACAAACCTAGATCCTAAACAATCACTTAATTCTTTTAATTAAGTTCATGGCTGAGGGTTGGGGTTTGATATTTTGAAAAATATTTTTAACTTTTGAAAGTTTTAATACAATCTAGTATTGTTTCACTAAATAGATCGACTCATTTCAAAAATGGGTCGGCTTATTTCACTAACAAATACTAACAATTAAAATCAGTCAGAAATATAATTCAACCAACTTTTCAGTCGAGCTGGCATGCTGGTCGAGCCGGCCTGATCAGCAAATAGAACCTTTGCAAGATCCTGTTCTAGGCTGATTTTAATCTATGTACATTACATAAAAATTCATGAAATAAAATAGACTTAATCTAAAACATTCATGACAAGATTTATTTAAACTCTTTTAAATTTTTAGATCGCAACGTACCAGGACAACTTTGCACTGTAAGGGGTAAACCTTACAGCAGGACAACCTACAGTCCGTGCAATCATTATTTTATTTTTTAAATTTATTTTAATATAATTATAAATATATTATAAAAGAATCTGACTCTGATACCACTGTTGGAAAAGGTACAGGATTTCATGCATGAATTTTAAATTTTTTTTTGAAATATAACGCAACGGAACATATAAATTAAATAATTTAATCTATAAATATATGTAATCAAATTATTAAACCCTACAATTAGGACCTATAACATATCATATTATATTTATAAATTAGAAAATAAAGATTTGATATTGATCAAATCAATATCCTAGATCTGAAATAGTTTCAGATCTAAAACCTAGATCATATCTAGATAAAAGAAGAGATCAGATCTCTTACCTTCATGCAGGTTGAGAACTCTATGATTGATTTTTTTTGTTGCCTTTGAAGCTGCATATGCATCTGACCTTTACAGGTGATCCACACGAGGCTGCAACAAAATCGAAAGTTTATCGAACGAAGATCCGCTTGAAGTACTAGCTTCTTGCAGATCTCTCCGGATGATTAATCTAAAAAATATTCTTTAGATCTCTTGGATATTTCAAAAGATGAAAAATATGAAGAGAAATAAGAGAGAAGTCAAACCTTTTAACCTTCCTAAAATCAAAATTAATATTTAATAGAAAAGGGTCCTAAGAGAAGATCTTCTCCTTCAGTATATCAACAATTGATATCCTGAAAATATCTCTATGCTAGAACATGAGAAGACCTTCTTCTCTTGATATTTTTTTAGTTTCTAGATCTTATGATATCTAATTTTTCTCATAGAAAAATCTCATGATTTATGGAGAAGAAGGGTTCTAAAAGAAATCTTAAGAAAAGATCTTCTTTTCTTCTTCTTCTTCCATCAGAACATGATCATATCATGTCCAAAATAAGATCATCATGCTCCAACTCTTTGGAGCATGAATTCACCATGCCATCTCTCTTTCTCTTTTAAATTTTTTATCATATAAAAAATATAAAACAAAGAGATATTAATATGAAAGAAAAAATAATAAGAGAAGACAATCTTCTCTCTTACCTTTCTCTCTACAAGATATCAACCTTTGATCTCTTGATTGAAGAATTTTCTCTAAGATTTTGGTGCCTAAACCTCTCAAGTCTTCCTCATTCTCCTCTGATATTTCTCTCAATTTTTCATGAATTTTTGACACCTATATCATGGCATATGGGGCGGCCTCCTTTTATACGGCAGACTAGGTCATAAGACCTAGTCTAACAAGGAGTCCTTGGGGCGTCCAACTCTTGGATGCCCCCTATCTCATTTATTTTGTGGATAGCATGAAAATAACCATAAAAGGGGCAACAAAAAAGAGGATAAACATGGGGGAAGTTGGCACTGAAGGAGGAGAAACATTTTCTCCGCATAGGATCTTCCAGATTTCATCAAATCTGAGGCAGAATAATTTAAAAAAAAATTATCCTACATATTTTAGATCTAATTATTTAGATTTAATTTTATTATTTGATATTTAAAATCTAAAATTAAATCTAAAACTATGATAAAAGAAGAAATACCTCAAGGATAATCTGATTACCCTGTAGATGATCTCTGCACAGCCCGAGGGTCTGATGTAGTCACGCAAGCGTCTGGCCTCTACCGGTATCCACTCGGGCAAGATCTAGAACTTCTTCTCCTCATGAATCTATGCTCCAAAAATTAGATCTAAATCTGATTAGAAAGTACTTCAGAACTACTTCTGAAGTTGGAGCAGCAGCCTATCGAAGATGTCCTACAGCCTTCTGTTCCAGGCATCACCACCCCTTAGATCTCTGCCAGATGGACGTCCAACTTTTTGGATGTGAAGAGGGGAGGAAGGAGAGCAGGGATATATGGAGAAGAGGGTAGGGAGTGGCAGCTATTAGGTTTTGTGCATAAAATAATTTCTTACTCGAAACCCTAGGTGCAGCAGAGTTTATATAGACCCTGTATGCTGCGTAGTGCCACATCATTCAACCAATCAAAAAATTCCAATAAATTTTGGAAAAATTTTGATTGGTGGAGTGATGTCATCTGATCACATCAGATAAAAATCTCCACTCTCTCTCCTAAGTTGACGCCAACAATGGATAAGCTCAATCAAGGTGGTGCCAAAGAGTCCAAGTTTATCAGGACTCTTTGGTTCTTATCCATTTGGGGCACCCACTTAAATCCAATTGGGCTCATGCCATAATTTGATTATGGCACCCAATTCAATTAGGTTTTGGCATGTGGACACTCCACAAAAATCTTCCAATGAGCCCTCTTCAGTTTAAGACCCATATGTCAACTTTTGACAGATGTCCTATAATGAAATTGGCAGGTGCTAGAAATTAGCAGGTGTTGTCTTAAATTTATCTCATGAATTAAGACAAGCTTTCTCTGAGCTGGACAATCTTTATTTAGACTAAGAAAACTTTTCTAAGGTTCTTAGGATGAGTCAAATTATATTTGACTCTGTAGAGACAGAAAAGATTACACGAGGAGAAAGTTAGGCTCAATCATGTGCTAGCACGATTTCCTTGAACCTAATTGGATCTTATCCAAATCAATTGGGTTAGCTCAATTGATAACATCCAGACCCTAACCCTTATTTATGTGATCCAGTTAGGTTCAATTTCATATAGTAATGAGACATGTCGCGATCTCATCATCGACATCATCGAAACTCCTTTCGATGGACCAGAACTCTTCTGATTCAGACAATTAGAATGATCGATCATCAATATCATTCTAATTGCTCCCAAAATCTATCAGTGACACCTAGCAGTATATGGTGCAACCCATCAAAATTGAAGATGAATCTCTCGATGCAGCTACCTGTGTGATTGAGTTCCTCTATCATGAGTCCTGACTGAATTAAGGTTAAGTGAACTCGTCAAACCCAACATCAGTCATATGAATTAATCGATCGATCTGAGTTCGATGTGAAACTCCAATGAAAAAATTTTTTTCCATTATTTCACTCTGCCATGGCTATGGGCTTAAAGACTTGATCTTTCGATCATCATAGGACTACTCTCATCTACCGAGATTGATAGATCCCATCTTGGTGCGACCTAGTTCCTACAATGAATATGCTACAGCCAACATACACCTTAGAGTTTTGAATGGCTAGGAGATCGAGTTTTGGTGTAGTCAAACTATAACACACTCAAGGTGAACTGTCGATGCACCTCAGGTCAAAGAACTAGACACACAACTGCAGCATCGAGCTAGTCATCGACGAGAAGGTAGACTTCCTTATGACTGCTTGATATGGTCATGCTCAGTACTCTCATTCTCAATGAATACCTGTACTCTCACTCCGATGTCTCCACACCATAGACTCAAGACACATCTACCCTAAGAAAGTGATGGTACACCAACCTTCCGGATCGATCACCATTCTCGTGATGATCCTATGGTCAGAAACTGTTTATGAGTTAGTTATGTAAATTCATACCTTAAATTTTTAACTCTTAAAAATATGAATTTACATTCCTACTAACTCAAAGGATGTATCACAGACACAATGTGATAGAAGAATAACCTTTTATTTATTTATAGTCAAAATTATAAATTTGCCCTTAGATATGTACAGAAATGTGTCAGCCGATCTGGCATCTAGGGCACACATCTAACAGGCGTAAGAGAGGAAGGGAAGAGTCCTTGTGAAGAGGGACTCTTTCAAAAAGAGAAATAGGCTAAACTACTTTCCACAATAAATCAAATTAATTTTCATATTGAACCAGATCAAATTTGATTCAAATCTTTAGAATAAGTGATGTGAGATTACTTTCGTTAGATGTGAAACTTATAAAAAAATTATCTAAAATTAATTAGTGGGCGTGGGCTTTGATTTTCTTAGGTGGCACAAGAGAAGATGGAATCCTAGTCTAACTAAGATTCTTATTTAGATTAGGTCAAATACTTTGAACTCAATTTAAATTAATTGCAACCTAATTAATGGTGATCCTAATCTAACTAGGAGTCTAATTAAATCAGATTAAATTATATTTAATTTAAATCCTAACTTAATTAAGAATTAGGTGCATACAAGTCCTAGTTAAACAGGGACTTGTTCTCCCTTGCAACTGGCTTATACAATAAACCAATTAGACTTAATCTAATTAAATCTAAATTAATTCTAATTAAATCATATTCAATTAGACTTAATCTCAACCCAATTGCTCAATCAGATTGAGCCAACTAGCAATTCAATTGCTAATGATCCTCCTGCAACACTTGCATTAGGTCAAACATCAATCACATTGATTGTTTAACATTAGAACTGTTGGGTATAAAATACCCACAGCCGAAACCCTTAGCGGAATCAACTACAGCACAGCTCCGCCCGAACCCTACGGGAGCCAGGCTCCGCCGCCGACATCGACTGCAGCGCAGCTCCGCCCGGACTCCTATGGGAGCCGGCTCCGCGCCGACATCGACTGCAGCGCAGCTCCGCCCGGACTCCTACGGGAGCCGGGCTCCACCGCCGACATCGACTGCAGTGCAGCTCCGCCCGGACTCCTACGGAGCCGGGCTCCACCGCCGACATCGACTCAGCGCAGCTCCGCCCGGACTCCTACGGGAGCCGGGCTCCGCCGCCGACATCAACTGCAGCACAGCTCCGCCCGGACTCCTACGGGAGCCGGGCTCCGCCGCCGACATCGACTGCAGCGCAGCTCCGCCCGGACTCCTACGGGAGCCGGGCTCCCCGCCGACATCGACTGCAGCGCAGCTCCGCCCGGACTCCTACGGGAGCCGGGCTCCGCCGCCGACATCGACTGCAGCGCAGCTCCGCCCGGCTCCTACGGGAGCCGGGCTCCACCGCCGACATCGACTGCAGCACAGCTCCGCCCGGACTCCTACGGGAGCCGGGCTCCGCCGCCGACATCGACTACGGCGCAGCTCCGCCCGGCTCCTACGGGAGCCGGGCTCCGCTGCCGACATCGACTGCAGCGGCTCCGCCCGGACTCCTACGGGAGCCGGGCTCCGCCGCCGACATCGACTGCAGCGCAGCTCCGCCCGGACTCCTACGGGAGCCGGGCTCCACCGCCGACATCGACTGCAGTGCAGCTCCGCCCGGACTCCTACGGGAGCCGGGCTCCGCCGCCGACATCGACTGCAGCACAGCTCCGCCCGGACTCCTACGGGAGCCGGGCTCCGCCGCGATATCGACTGCAGCGCAACTCCGCCCGGACTCCTACGGGAGCCGGGCTCCGCCCCGACATCGACTGCAGCACAGCTCCGCCCAACTCCTACGGGAGCCGGGCTCCCCGCGACATCGACTGCAGCGCAGCTCCACCCGGACTCCTACGGGAGCCGGGTCCACCGCCGACATCGACCGCAGCACAGCTCCGCCCGGACTCCTACGGGAGCCGGGCTCCGCCGCCGACACCGACTACGGCGCAGCTCCGCCCGGGCTCCTACGGGAGCCGGGCTCCACCGCCGACATCGACTGCAGAATGGCTCCGCCCGGGATCCTACGGGAGCCGGGCTCCGTCCTCAACAACAACTGCTGGTAATCCCCGTCCGGACTCCTACGGGAGCCGGACTTCGCCTTTAACTCTAACTGCAGGGAGACTTCGCCCGTACTCTTATGGGAGCCGGGCTTCATTCTCGACGCCAACAATTGCAGCCTCCAGCAGACTCCGCCCGGACTCCTGCGGGAGCCGAGCTTCGTCCTCGGCTCCAATGACTGCAGACAGATTTAGTCCGGGCTCCTATGGGGGCCGGACTCCGACCACTGCCGAACTTCATCCGATGTGTCTGCACCCTCTGGCAGGCCACCATAACGGCCACGACCCTGCTCCACTTCCTGTGGGGATTCCATGCAGCTCCATCATTCCCTGGCAGGCCGCAGTAACCATCGTCGCTCTGCTCTACATCCTGTGGCAGATTCTGCACAGCTCCACTACCCCTTGGTAGGCCACAATAACGGCCACGAACCTGCTCCACCTCCTGCGATGGATACCAGGTGATTCTCCCACCTGCTGGCAAGTCACGACAACGGACGCTGCTCCACTCCCCGCAACTGATTCTACGTGGCGAGCTATGGAGATAGCCACGATTCAGCTCCACTACCCCTCGCAATAAATTCTCCCTGACTACGGACGGCCCACGATCAGACGGTTACAGACGTCGCCATCAATCCGTTACCTCCTCCGCCTATAAAAGGGGGACCCAGATACGTTATTCTCTAAGCTCATTTCTTATCTCAAAACTCTGCTAAATTCTCCATTCGAGCACTCCATTCTTGTTGAGGCAGAGAACTGACTTGAGCGTCGGAGGGTCTTGCTGGAGCAACCCCACCTCCGGTTTAGACTTCCTTTGCAGGTCCCGACGGCGGCCGCAGCTTCCTCGACTCCAGCTTCTCCGGCGCAATCAGATTTTTGCACCAACAGGATTGACGCTAGAGGAAGGGGCTTGAACCTTCGCAGCACCCTTGTTCTTAAAGGAGTGTTCAACGGAGCCGTCCCCGACTGTCTCTCCGTCACCCACTCCTAACCTCCCTTCGCGAGATCGACACTCGATGCCTCCGCGCAAGGCGTCCACCCGACGGTCTACGGCCTCCGCGGCCAGATCTCAGGCTCCGGCCTCCCCTCCAGTTTCTCAGCCTCCTCCTCCTCCCCCTCCGGCGGCGGCGGTCGGCGCAGAGCAATTTGACTTGCTGGCACAGTAGGTCAAAGGCCTCGTCGAAGCCGTACAAGCAATGCAGCAGCAGCAACCACAGGCGTCGGCGCATCCGAAAAGGTAATCTCCGAAATGCCAGAACCCGACGGCGGGGCGGGCCACCTGGGCCAGCCGCCCCGTCCTTCCCGGGAAAACAAATCCAAGGGTAGAGAGCCCTCAATCGGATCACGACTCCACCCTTGGAAGATCCCTACCCCCGTTCTGCCAAAGGACCCTCGAGACTCGGAGTCGAGAGGATTTCCTGGACCGGAGGCTCCAGGAGATGAACCGGCGGATCGAAGAACTCCGCCACGTGCCTCCCGCTTATGGTGAGGATATTTGCACTGACCCTCCCTTCTCTCAAATGATTATGCAGGAACCGATCCCGCCAAACTTCAAGCTCCCCCAGTTTGAAAGCTACGACGGGACTTCAGACCCGATTGATCATCTGGAGGCCTTCCGGACGATGATGCTGCTTCACGGTGCTCCTGACACCATTTTGTGCCAGGCTTTCCCGTCTACTTTGAAGGGAGCAGCGAGGAACTGGTACTCGGCTTTGAAGCCAGATACCATCTTTTCCTTCGATCAAATGAGCCACCAATTCGTGGCCCATTTTGTCAGCAGCCGACGTCCCCGGAAGGGTTCGGAGTCCCTCATCAACATCAAGCAGAGGGAAGGGGAGTCCATACGGGCCTACGTCAACCGCTTCAACATCGCGGCATTGGAGGTCCGAAACTTGGACCAGTCAGTTGCCATGGCCGCCCTGAAAGGTGGCCTTCAGAAGAATGATCTTTTGTACTCCCTGGAGAAGAAGTACCCCAGAGATTTTACCGATTTACTGGCTCGGGCTGAAGGATACGCCCGAGCGGAAGAAGCCTTCAAAATGAAGGACGAGGAGACAGCAAGGGAGAGTCAAGTGGGAGATTCGAGTAAGCCCGCAGTAGAGAAAAGGCCAAAGGAAGCCCGGCCACGTTCCCGATCCCCTCCTGGACATAAGCGCGCCCTCACTCCACCCCGGGCACGCAGGCAGAGAAGCCTGGACCGCAGGGTTCGATGGGATTCCCCACTAGGGAAATTCCGCAGCTACGCCCCTCTCAACGCCTCAAAGGCCCAGGTACTGATGGAGGTCAGGGAGCAGCTCCCTAGGTCGGAGAGGATGCGCACACATCCTGAGAAGTGCAACCCCAACAAGTTCTGCCTCTACCACCGCGACCACGGCCACGACACCGAAGAATGCATCCAGCTCCAGGATGAGATCGAGGAGCTCATTCGGCGAGGTCGACTCGATAGATTCATCCACCGCAGGCCTGAGGGTAGAGGAGACCGGCCAAGAGCCCTCCCACCACCTGAACCGCAGAAAAGGGAGGAGCAGCCCGGGGACCGGCCTCCCATCGGGACCATCGACTCCATCACCGGAGGGCCTCAAGGAGGAGCGAGAAAACCGTAAATGTATCACTTACGATTTCGCCTTGAATCTACTTTTCTTTCTACCTAACGTGCACCTCCCACCTAGCGTGGATGTATTATGACTGGATATGATCCCTCCAAAAATACAGCCATGTCAGGAATAGGAGGAGAACCTCGTCCTGACATGAGCAAAGTCAAAGGCCCGGTTCTTTTAGACCAGATGGGGGGAGAGGCCTTACAACGCCCTAATGTGCCCCCACAGCCATGTCAGGAACAGGAGGAGAACCTCGTCCTGACATGAGCAAAGTCAAAGGCCCGGTTCTTTTAGATCGGATGGGGGGAGAGGCCTTACAACGCCCTAATGTACCCCCACAGTCGTGTCAGGAACAGGAGGAGAACCTCATCCTGACATGAGCAAAGTTGAAGGCCCGATTCTTTTAGATCAGATGGGGGGAGAGGCCTTACAACGCCCTAATGTGCCCCCACAGCCTTGTTAGGGATAGGAGAAAAACCTCGCCCTAACTTGAGCAAAGTCAAAGGCCCGGTTCTTTTAGACCGGATGGGGGGAGAGGCCTTACAACGCCCTAATGTGCCCCCACAGCCTTGTTAGGGACAGGAGGAAAACCTCGCCCTGACTTGAGCAAAGTCAAAGGTCCGGTTCTTTTAGATCGGATGGAGGGAGAGGCCTTACAACGCCCTAATGTGCCCCCACAGCCGTGTCAGGAACAGGAGGAGAACCTCATCCTGACATGAGCAAAGTCGAAGGCCCGATTCTTTTAGACCGGATGAGGGAGAGGCCCAACATCGACTGCAGCGTAGCTCCGCCCGGACTCCTACGGAAGTCGGGCTCCGCCGCCGACATCGACTGCAGCGTAGCTCCGCCCGGGCTCCTACGGGAGCCGGGCTCCGCCGCCGACATCGACTGCAGCGTAGCTCCGCCCGGGCTCCTACGGAAGCCGGGCTCCGCCGCCGACATCGACCGCAGCACAGCTCCGCCCGGACTCCTACGAGAGCCGGGCTCCACCGCCGACACCGACTGCAGCGCAGCTCCGCCCAGACTCCTACGGGAGCCGGGCTCCGCCGCCGACATCGACTGCAGCGCAGCTCCGCCCGGGCTCCTACGGGAGCCGGGCTCCGTCGCCGACATCGACCGCAGCACAGCTCCGCCCGGACTCCTACAGGAGCCGGGCTCCACCGCCGACACCGACTACGGCGCATCTCCGCCCAGGCTCCTACGGGAGCCAGGCTCCACCGCCGACATCGACTGCAGAATGGCTCCGCCCGGGCTCCTATGGGAGCCGGGCTCCGTCCTCAACAACGACTGCTAGTAATCCCCGTCCGGACTCCTACGGGAGCCGGACTTCACCTTTAACTCTAACTATAGGGAGACTTCGCCCGTACTCTTATGGGAGCCGGGCTTCATTCTCGACGCCAACAACTGCAGCCGCCAGCAGACTCCGCCCGGACTCCTCTGGGAGCCGGGCTTCGTCCTCAGCTCCAACGACTGCAGACAGATTTAGTCCGAGCTCCTACGGGGCCGGACTCCGACCACTGTCGAACTTCATCCGATGTGTCTGCACCCTCTGGCAGGCCACCATAATGGCCACGACCCTGCTCCACTTCCTGTGGTGGATTCCACGCAACTCCATCATTCCCTGGCAGGCCGCAGTAACCATCGCCGCTCTGCTCCACGTCCTGTGGTGGATTCTGCACAGCTCCACTACCCCTTGGCAGGCCACAATAACGGCCACGAACCTGCTCCACCTCCTGCGACGGATACCAGGCGATTCTCCCACCCGCTGGCAAGTCACAACAACGGACGCTGCTCCACTCCCCGCAACTGATTCCACATGGCGAGCTATGGAGATAGCCATGATTCAGCTCCACTACCCCTCGCAATAAATTCTCCCTGACTACGGGTGGCCCACGACCAGATGGTTACAGACGTCGCCATCAATCCGTTACCTCCTCCGCCTATAAAAGGGGGACCCAGATACGTTATTCTCTAAGCTCATTTCTTATCTCAAAACTCTGCTAAATTCTCCGTTCGAGCACTCCATTCTTGTTGAGGCAGAGAACTGACTTGAGCATCGGAGGGTCTTGCCGGAGCAACCCCACCTCCGGTTTAGACTTCTTTGCAGGTCCCGGCGGCGGTCGCAGCTTCCTCGACTCCAGCTTCTCCGGCGCAAGCAGATTTTTGCACCAACAAGAACGATTCTCAATCATCGATTAACCATCTGATTAGGTTACAACCTCTTATATGTGTAATCCTATAGGTTCGAACCTAAGTCGATAGCACATAAATCAATTTTTGTACCAGTCGAAGTAACCATCTAGCAATAGTTTCCGACGTCCAGATATGTCGAATGTATGCAAAGCAACATTCTAAGAACTCTGACCCATGGTTACCGTATAATTCATCTTTTTGATCAATAATACTCAAGACAACTTTGAGTATGCTGTCAATCACTCATATAAGTCATCTCTATTATGTCTCAAAATTTTGCAAATCCCGTGACTCCTCACGAGGATTACCCAGGCCTAAACTTTGCTAAATTGAAACATAGTGAGATATTTTCTTCCTAAAGTTAATCAGGAGTGGTCAATCTCATCTTGACTCACACATCAACTTCACAAGTACTTGACTGTACCCAAAAACTTTCGAACCTATATTAAAAATACAGGTAGTCCGGTACCAAAGCACAGTGAGTTGCTTGCAAGTCACCATGGTGATCTCAGATCGAAGGAACACTTATACCCATTGATCTTAGTTAACTACTCTTGACAGTAGAGTGTTATATTTATCACATTCAATGCAGATATACTTCTACATCTCACCTGAATGCCATACCAGTGTCTCCACACTACTTGGTTACGAGGACAACCAATGCATCTGACATACAGCGACCTACACTTGATAAGTTATCGTCTTTGTTAATAACTTATCATTTGATCGTGAACAATTTAAGAACCATCCGATAAATCTTCCTCTATCGATTGATTGTGGTTCTAAGGACTTCATCATAATTTAGGAGTTCATTTAAGGAAGATAAAATTTTTATGATGAATCTACCAAATAACTATTCTTATTAGATAATTCATATACTAATTTCAATCATCTATCACTTAGATGATTGACTTTAGGATATATTTTTCAATAAGAATGACATAGTTTCATAATGAAATTCTCTTTGTACATCTCAGTCCAATAGGATATATGTGAGGAGCAATGGCACTGTATGAGATATGGTCTGATCCATCATGAAAATCACTAATTTAACTGTTATTTCTTTAGAAATAAGATTTAATTTCTAAAATTTAAATTAAATTTTCTCTACAATTGATTTCACTATACCATATGAGATATGATATGGTGGACAGGTTAGAGAATAGATCTGTAAAAGCTCGTTTATGGAGTATCCCAAAAAGATTTGAGATGTTACTTTTTCTTTCCAGTGGTTCACAATGTGATTGTGAGCAATCATACTATTTTCTTAAAAATAGTGGAGGATGAACTCAAAGAGAAAGTCTCTAAAAAATAATGAGTCACAAGATCTGTACAACTTATTTATGATGAGCCAATATATATAATATCTCATCCACCTCATAAATCTAGTAGGATCTCTCATCCTTTAGAAAGGTACTTGATATTCTTATAAAGGATTCAAAAAAAATATTTCTCGAGGGTGATTGGGAATATAGGGATGATTTTGAAATCTATAATGAGGTAATGTTGTGCATCAACCCCAAGAAATGGATATGTAGATAATCCTACTAAATGGATATCTTTGGAAGGTATCTATTTGAAGTGGCCTATGGATTTCACTTCTAATGATAGAGATCATATTGTGAAAATCCATTTATGGATTTAAGCTAAAATCTCAAAGTTGGAATAGTTATTTTGATGATGCAATCAAATTATTTGATTTCATCAAAATGAGAAGGAATCATGTAGTTACATGAAGGTCAGTGGGAGGGTCCCATACTGACATCGATTATGATGTGGTTGCATGTAGAATTTTTTTATCAAAAACTTAGGTCAAATGTCCTGTATTCTGAAAATAAAAGTCTACAGAGATAGATCCTAAAAGGATATTTGATTTTTACAGACAAGTACATAGAAGAGGTGTTGAAAGAGTTCAGTATTGAAACCTCCAAAAGGGATCCATTATCCTCTTGGATATGGGTATATGTCACACTATGTATTCAACTTGGTATATTTTGCTATGAGAGTCATGAGTAGATATTAGTCGAATTCAGACTGAGAGCATTGGATTGTTGTGAAAATATCTTTAAAGTGCTTGAGAAGCAGTACCTGAGAAGTACTAAGAGATTATTCTTCATCTTTGAAAAAAGATTAGATCTAAGAGTGAGAGGATATACTGATATTGATGGTAGAATGTCTACATCAGCATGTATTCTTGAGTTATGTTGATTCGATATATTGGAAGGATTTTAAGCAATCGACTAATGAAAGCTGAATATGCTATAGATGTGTGGGATGCATTCTGATTCTTATGATAGTTGTAGAACTGATATCATACCATTAAATGCTATGACATTGTACTGCAAAGATAATGATCCATAGCCTTCACTAAGAAGCCAAGGTCTCACTAGAAGTCATGCAGATAGAGTAGGGATATATGTGATTACCTCAAATAGAAATACATGGAGGTACAGAGAGTAAACTCACATAGAATGTGGTGGGCCTGAGTCACTTAGGCAGCTAAATACCAAAGTCTGTCTTCAGAAGATAGGGCTCAAGTATATGGCAGATTGATTTTAGTGCAAGTAGAAGTTTGTTAGATGTGTGTCCTAGAACCAATCTTGACTGACACATATCTTTCTCTATGTTTTATACTTGATAGACCATCTTTATAACCAATTATGTCATATGTGTCCGTGATTTATCCTAAAAATTAATAAAGATGATTTTATATATTCTCAAAGTATTAAAAATTTAAAACATACATCATTAATGATTAATTTTTAAATATTTTCGATCGAAGAATCATCATGGAGGGCAGTGATCAATCCATTCAAGATCGGTACACGGATCACCTCTCTTTTCGAACAGATGAGTCTCAAGTCTGTGGTGTGGAGACACTAGAGTGAGAGTGCAGGTACTTATTAGAGAACAACTTGTACTAAGTATAACCAACATGAGAAACTATCTAGATGTGTACTCACTCGTCAGTGATTTTTTTGATGCTGCAATGGTGTGACTAGTCCTTTAACCTACGGTGTGTTGGCTATTCACAGTGAGGCTACTTAGTTTGACTGTACGATCTCTTAGTCCCTAGTCATTTGGATCCTTGCTATGTATGTTGGCTATTGTAGGTTCAGATTTGCTGTTTAGAGTAGGATGCACCTAGATGGAATCTATCGATCTTGGTAGAAAAGAGTAGTCCTATACGATTCGTAAGACTGAGTTCAGAAAGTCTCTGGCTAGAGCAAGAATGAATACTGAAAAAGAGTTTCCACAAGATTTACAGATGAACTTGAGTTGAGCCAATCTAACATATGACTGATGATGAAATTTGATGAGTTCTTCATGACGTTCATCTAATCGAAACTCACAATAGAGGGATTGTATCACACGATAACTACACCTAGAGATTCATCTTTTTTTTCTTCTGGATTATGACTACATACTACTAGGCATTACTGGTAGATCGTGAAAACTCACTAGGATCATTTTTGGATCAAAGATCCTTATTGAGGTGAGTCAGAATCGTTTCAGCCCATCGAAAGGAGTTTCGATGATACTGTGATGGAGATCATGATATATCTCACTATCAGACAGAATAGAACCTGAGAGATCACACATAAAAAGAGCATGACTTGATCAATTGATTAGATTATATTTGAATTATCAATTGAATTGATAATTTAAATTTTAGAAATCACTAATTTGTAAGTGTTACAGTTTTGGCAGTGCTAAATGAAGGAAAAACCATTTTTTTTCTTTGTAGGATCTTCCAGATTTCATCAAATCTGGGATAAAATAATTTAAAAATTTTATCCTATACTATTTCAGATCTAATATCTGTTAGATCTAATTTTATTATCTGATATTTAAAATTAAAATTAAATATAAAAGTATGAGAAGTATAGACATACCTCAAGGGTAATCTGATTACCCTGTAGATGATCTCAGCACAATCTGAGGTTCTGATGTAGCCACGCAAGTGCCTGACCTCTACCAGTATCCACTCAAGTAAGACCTAGAATGTCTTCTCCTTGTGAATCTATGCTCTAAAAATTAGATCTCTATCTGATTTGGAAGTGCTTCAAAACTCCTTCTGAAGTTGGAGCAGCAGCCTGTCGAAGATGTCCTGCAGCCTTCCAGTTCCAGGCATCACCATGCCTTTTTCTTATACCAGATAAATGTCCAACTCCTTGACGTGAAGAGGGGAGATAGGAGAGTAGGGAGGATATGGAGAAGAAGGGAGGGGGTGGCAGCTATGATGGTTTTTCATAAAAACTTAAAACCCTAGGTGCAGACAGGGTTTATATAGACCCTGCTGCGCTGCGCAGTGCCACATCATTCGACCAATCAAAAAATTTTAATAAATTTTGAAAAAATTTTGATTGGTGGAGTGATGTCATTGATCACATCAGATAAGAACCCCCACCCTCTCTCCTATGTTGGTGTCAACTTTGGATAAGCACAAGCAAGGTGGCGCCCAAGAGTCCATATTGATCAAGACACCTTCCATCCTTATCCACTTGGGGCACCCATTTTAATCCAATTGGACTCACACCATAATCTGATTATGGTGCCCAATTCAATATGAATTTGGCATGTGGACACTCCACAAAAATTCTCCAATGAGATCTCTTCAGTTTAAGACCCATACGTCAATATTTGACAGATGTCCTAAAATGAAAATGGCAGATAATAGGAATTAGTAGGTGTTGTCTTAAATTCATCTCATAAATTAAGACAAGATTTTTTTGAGCTGGATAAGCTTTATTTAGACTGAGAGAAATCTTCTCAAGATTCTCTGGATAAGCCAAATCATATTTGGCTCAGTAGAGACAAAAAGATTACATGAGGAGAAAGTTAGGCTCAATCGTGTGCTAGCACGATTTCCTTGAACCTAATTGGATCTTATCCAAATCAATTGGGTTAGCCAATTGATGACATCCAGACCCTAACCCTTATTTGTGTGACCTAGTTAGGTTTAATTCCATATGGTAATGAGATATATTATGATCTCATCATCGACATCATCGAAACTCCTTTCGATGGATCAGAACTCTTTTGATTCAGACAATTAGAATGATCGATCATCAATATCATTCTAATTGCTCCTAAAATCCACCAGTGACACCTAGCAGTATGTGGTGGCAACCCATCAAAACTGAAGATGAACCTCTCGGTGCAGCTACTTATGTGATTGAGTTCCTCTATCATGAGTCCCGACTGAATTAGGTTAAGGTGAACTCGTCAAATCCAACATCAGTCATATGAATCAATCGATCGATCCGAGTCTAATGTAAAACCCCAATGAAAAATTTTTTTTCCATTATTTCACTCTACCATGACCATGGGCTTAAGGACTTGATCTTTCGATCATCATAGGACTACTCCTCTCATCTATCGAGGTTGATAGATCCCATCTTGGTGCGACCTAGTTCCTATAATGAATATGCTACAGCCAACATATACCTCAGGGTTTCGAATGGCTAGGAGATCGAGTTATGGTGTAGTCAAACTATAACACACTCAAGGTGAACTGTCGATGCACCTCAGATCAAAGAACTAGACACACAACTGCAGCATCGAGCTAGTCATCGACGAAAAGGTAGACTTCCTTATGACTGCTCGATATGGTCACGCTCAGTACTCTCATTCTCAATGAACCTATACTCTCGCTCCGGTGTCTCCACACCGTAGACTCAAGACACATCTATCCTAAAAAAGCGATCGTACACCAACCTTCCAGATCGATCACCATCTTCGTGATGATCCTATGGTCAGGAGCTGTTTATGAGTTAGTTATGTAAATTCATGCCTTAAATTTTTAACTCTTGAAAATATGAATTGACATTCCTACTAACTCAAAGCATGTATCACAGACACAATGTACACAATGTGATAGAAGAATAATCATTTATTGATTTATAGTCAAAATTATAAATTTGCTCTTAGATTTATACAGGAATGTGTCAGCCAATCTGCATCTAGGGCACACATCTAACAAACTCTCACTTGACCTAATGCCAATTGGCTACATATCTAAGTTCTATCTTCTCAAGGTGGGCTTCGATCTTTTGCTGGCCTAATGGCTTTGTTAGTGGGTCTGCTACATTGTCTGTGGAGTCGACTCTCTTAACCTCGACATAACCTTTTTCGAGGTAATCACGGATCAGATGGAATCACCGCTCGATGTGCTTGGACTTCTGGTGAGACCTTGACTTTTTAGCTAGGGCTATGGCACCATTATTATCACAGTAAAAAGATATGACATCTAATGACATCACTCCAAGCTCTGCGGCAAACTTCTTGTACCAGAATACCTCCTTCACAGCTTTCGATGCAGCAATATACTTTGCCTCCATGGTGGAATCAGCAATCACCATCTGCTTGGAATTCTTCCAGCTGACTGCACCATCATTGCAAATGAACAGACTCCCAGATGTTGACTTTCGATCATCTATATCAGACATAAAGTCTGTCTGTATATCCCTGAATCTGGAGTTCTCCATTCTTAAAGACTAGAAACATATCCTTAGTCCTTCTCAAGTACTTAAAGATACATTTCACAGAAGTCCAATGCTCTTTGCCTGGATTTGACTGATATCTGCTTGTGACACTCACAGCATGGGCTATATCAGGTCGTGTATATAGCATGGCATACATAAGGCTCCCTATTGCCGAAGCATAAGGGATCTTGCTCATGCTTTCAATCTCCTCAGGTGTGCTAGGGCACATCTTCTTGGAGAGATGAATGCCATGTCTAAAAGGTACTAAATGAAGGAACCAGATCTAGGGTTTCAAGGTTAGATCTTGAAATTTTTCAAGATCATACAGCGGAAGACTAAAATAAATCAAAATTTATTTTTTAAAATCAGAGAATCTCTAGATCTAAGATCCTATTACATGATTATTACATAGCATTAAATCAAAAATTAGAATATATAAGTATAGCATGAACTACATGTTGATCATATCAACATGTTTCTATACCACATCTAATGTATGTATTAAACAATAGATCAAATCTATTACCTTGCAAGTTAGACACTCTAACCTTGCTGATCCGGGCTTAAGGATGATGTTGCAAGCTGCACACGCATCCGGCTTCTAGGAGTCATCCACACGAGCCCACGAATCTCGATCAGAAGTCCTGCTTCAGGAAATCAGCACAGTATGCTAGTACTGCGCTGATCCTTCTTTGATGGTTGATCAGGTGCTCCTTCTTCTTGATTTGGACTCCTCCAAAGATAGAAAGTAAATGGAGGAGTTTCAGATCTGAGACGCTCTCAGAAAACTCAAGATGGAGGGAGAAAAGATATGAAAACAAAAAACCCTAGAAGAAGACCCTCTTCTTCTTCACGTTTTTCTCTCTAGACACCCTAACTTGAATCTTTTATATCTCCATGACCCAAAGATCTTTCTCTCTGATTTTTGGATGGCACAAAGGTTCTCAAATCTCTATCTTTTCTAAGATTTTATGAAGAAACTCATTTTATACAGAGAGATATGATAGAGTCCTTGTCTAGGTCAAATACCTAGTCAAGGCTTATCCAAACATGGCAAGTTAAGGGGCGCCCAACTCTTGAGCACCTCCTCCTTATTTTCATGCATGGATCACCAGTAAAGGATGCACAATATGTACCCTAAAAGTCACAAAAATTTCAAAAAAAATTGGATAAATTCGGTGCAAAATTGAAAGAGTTTTGGATTTCTAAAACTCTATCTCTTAGAATTCGAAATCCAAACTTATTCCTTTTTTATTTGATCCAAACCACCTTCCATGTAAGAAAGAAGAGAGGAAACCTTTTGTGAACGTGGGAGAGACCTGGGAGAGGACTTTTGTCACACAAAATAAGTGGAGATTGGCATTGAATAAGAGAGAGGGGTGGGGAAGGCTTATGTGGCGCAAGGTGGAATCCTAGTCTTGCTAGGATTCTATTTTATGACTTATTTTAATTTGGTTTCCCAAACCAAATCAAACCAAAATTAGATCAACCTAATTAAAATAGGTCTTAACCAATTAAGAATCTAATTTAATCAAATTAAATTAGATTTAAATCTGATTTAATTTTTTAATCAAATTAAAAATTAGATTGATCCAAGTCCTAGTTGAACTAGGACTAGTTTTTTCTTGCACTTGGCTTATCCAATAAACCAATTGGACTTGATCAATCAAGCCCAAAATAAATCTAATTAAATTATATTTAATTAAACATAATCTCAGCCCATTGTCTTAATCAAATTAAGCCAATTAGCAATCGAATTGCTAATCGATCCTCCTGCAATACTTGCACTGGGTTAAATGTCAATCGTATTGATCATTTAACCCTAGAAGATTCTTAATCGTTGATCAACCATCCGATCGGATCATGAACTCTAATGTGTGTGACCTCATAGGTCCAAACCTAAGCCGGTAGCATAGAAATAAATTTTTATACCAATCGAAGTGACCATCTAGCAATGGTACCCGACGATCGGATAGGTCGAATGTGTAGAACAACATCCTTAGAACCCATGCGGATATAGTTTTCATATAATTCATCCCCTTGACCAAAATGATCATAGGACACCCCAGACTTCAACTGTCAACTCTAATCAGGTTGTCTACATTGTATTTCAAAATATCAAATCCATCTGATGGATAACCCTGGCCAAGGTTTTGCTAAATTGAAATACAGCGACTCATTCTTCTCCAACTCTTGGAGTGGTCAATCCCATCTCAATCATACTCTGACTTCGCAAGTACTTGACTGTGCCCAAAAGCCTTCCGTCTCTGAATTAGAAATTCAGTTAGTCCAGTATCAAAGCACAGTGAGTTGCTTGCAAGTCACTGAGGCGATCTCAAGTCTAAGGGACACTTATACCTATATCCCATCAGAGACATTTCGACAGCAGAATACTCTGGAGTTGGTCACGTTCAATGATGATGTACCCTTACATCTCATCTGTATGCCATACCAGTATCTCCACACTTCTTGGTTAAGAGGACAACCAACCCATATGG
Organism: Elaeis guineensis; assembly: GCF_000442705.2. NCBI lineage: Eukaryota > Viridiplantae > Streptophyta > Magnoliopsida > Arecales > Arecaceae > Elaeis > Elaeis guineensis. Next base: position 26,340,341 of record NC_026003.2, read on the forward strand.
CCTACAGCGACCTATGCTCGATAGAAGCTGTCCTCCTTATTAACAGCTTATCATTTGGTTGTGAACAGTTTTAAGGACTAATCGATAAATCCTCTCTTTATCGAACTTAAATAGTCCTAAGGACTTCATCATAACAACGGAGTTCATTAGAAGATGAAAGCTTATGATGAAGATGCCAAATATATTTTATTTATTAACAAATCAATTACAATACTTGGTTGCTCAACCGTCAACAGCTTGACGATTGGCTTTTGGGACATATTTCCCAACAACTCCCACTTGTCCTAAAGCCACTCGGCACAGTATCTAATACCCATCTTCGACTTGTGGTTGTCGAACTCCTTTATCGCCCGGGCTTTAGTGAAGGGGTCGGTCAGGTTCTTCTTTCCGTCGATCTTCTGAAGGTCGACGTCACCTCGATCCACGATCTCTCGGACTAGGTGGAAGCGGTGCAAGATGTGCTTCGTCCGCTGCTGTGCTTTGGGTTCCTTCACCTAAGTTATGGTACCAGTGCTGTCACAGTAGAGTAGGACTGGACCATCGAGGGAGGGTGCTACTCCGAGCTCGTTGATGAATTTTCTCAGCCACACAGCTTCCTTCGCAGCATCCGATGCTGCGATGTACTCCGCTTCACATACAAAGTCTGCCACAGTATGCTGCTTGGAACTCTTCCAGCAGATGGCTCCACCATTCAGAGTAAAGATATAACCCGACACGCTCCTACTGTCATCATGGTCAGATTGGAAGCTGGAGTCTGTGAACCCATAAGTTTCAGATCTGACTCGCCATAAACCAACCATTAGTCCTTAGTATTTTTCAAATACTTAAGGATGGATTTAACCACTTTCCAGTGATTTTCTCCAGGATCAGATTGGTATCTACTCACTACTCCTAGTGAGTATGCCACATCTGATTTTGTACATTCATGGCATACATGATAGATCCCACGGCTGAAGCATATGGGACTCTACTCATACGCTCTCTCTCTTCAGGAGTTGTCGGACAATCCTTCTTAGAGAGAAAATTTCTTAGCCTATCGGTAGATAGCCCTTCTTGGAATTCTCCATGCTGAATCTCTTCAGCACAGTGTCTATGTACATGGACTGGGATAACCCAAGCATCCTTTTAGATCTATCCCTATAGATCTTCATCCCTAGGATGTAGGATGCTTCACCCAAGTCCTTCATGGAGAACTGTGATTCCAACCAAACTTTTATTTTCTGTAGTGCGGGGATGTCATTTCGATTAAGAGAATATCATCCACGTACAAGACAAGAAATACCACAACTGGACCATTTGTCTATTTATAGATGCAGGGCTCTTCTCCATTCTTAATGAAGCCATACGTTTTGATCACCTTATCAAAATGTATGTTCCAACTCTGAGAAGCTTGCTTCAGTCCATAAATGGATCTTGAAGCTTGCACACCTTGGACTCATCTGTGGATGTAAACCCCTCAGGTTGTATCATATACACCTCTTCGGTCAGCTCTCCATTCAGGAAAGCTGTCTTTACATCCATCTGCCAGATCTCATAATCCAGATGGACAGCTATTGCAAGCATTATCAAATGGATTTGAGTATTACCACAGGGGAAAAGTCTCTCATAGTCAATACCATAACGTTGACATACCCCTTGGCGACCAGACGAGCTTTATAGGTCTCCACCTTTCCGTCTGCGCCCCTCTTCTTTTTGAAGACCCATTTACACCCAATGGGTTTAACCTCTTCTGGTGGGTCAACCAATGTCCATACATCGTTGACCTTCATGGACTCCATTCGGATTTCATGGCTTCAAGCCATTTCTCAGAATCAGGTCTTTGTATTGCATCCATATAGGTGATCGGATCCTCATTATTCTCATCAAGTTTGATGGGATCACCGTCCCAGATCAAGAAACCGTAATATCTATCCGGCTGACGTGGTACTCTACCGGATCGCCTTAATGGTGCAGGTATATTGGGCTCCGATCTGATCTAATCATATCCAACTCAGGTTCAGCTATTGGTGTCGGTCCTTCTACCTGTTGAACTTCATCAAGTTCAACCTTAGAGGCAACGGTTCCTTTACCAAGGAACTCCTTTTCTAAAAAGATTGCCTTAAGGCTGACGAACACCTTTTGTTCATTAGCATGGTAGAAAAAATATCCTTTTGTCTCTTTGGGGTACCCTATGAATGAGCATTTGTCAAACCTAGGTCCAAGTTTGTTTGTGACTAATCGTTTGACATAGGTCGGGCACCCCCAAACCCTAAGGTGTGAAAGTACTGGCTTACGCCCTGTCCATATCTCATATGGAGTCTTAATTACAGACTTACTTGAAACTCTATTTAACAGATAACAGGCTGATTCGAGTGCATATCCCCAGAAAGATATCGACAAGCTAGCAAAACCCATCATGGATCAGACCATGTCTAATAGAGTCTGATTCCTCCTTTCAGACACACCATTATGCTGTGGTGTTCTGGAGGAGTCCATTGGGAGAGAATCTCATTCTCTCTTAGATATGTGAGAAACTCACTGGAAAGGTATTCTCCTCCTCGATCAGATCGAAGAGTTTTAATACTCTTTCCAGTTTATTTTTCTACTTCACTTGAAATCGTTTGAACATTTCAAATGAATCCGACTTATGTTTCATCAGATAGATATATCCATATCGTGATAGATCATCCATGAAAATTATGAAGTAGAAATATCCACCTCTAGCACTGGTGCTCATGGGCCCGCATACATCAGTATGTACTAGGCCCAAGAGCTTAGTAGCTCTCTCACCTTTTTCAGTAAAAGGTGACTTGATCATTTTACCAAGAAGACAGGACTCACAGGTTGGAAGTGATTCACAATCACTGACTTCGAGGATTTCTTCTTGAGTCAACCTGTTTATTCTGTTCTTGTTTATATGACCTAGCCTCTATGCCATAAGTAGATATCTGACACACTATCTAATCTTGGGTGCTTGCCAGTAGAATAGACTCTTATCAGGCTTGATCTTTTTGGTCTGGCTCTGCACTGATGTCCCAGCCTGAACTTGCACCTTCTTCACTTTCTTCTTCTTGTTCTTCTTTCCTTCTTAAAAGATCGAGAATTAGAAGATGAACCTCCACTAAGTTCACCGACTCCTTGTAAAGATGATGATCCTTCTCAAAGTTCTGAAGCAACCCCAGTAACCCGTGGTAGTTCTCTTCAGGCTTTGTCATTCTATAATGAGTGAGGAATGGGAGATAAGACTTGGGCAGCGAGTTCAGTATTGCATCTTTCCCAAGCTGCTCATGCAAGGGAAAGCCGAGCTTGCTCAATCTTTCCATCAGCTCGATCATGTACAATACATGATCAGTGACAGAGGCACCATCCCGTATTTTGGCGTTGACGATGACACAACTAGTCTTGTGCCTCTCTACGTCATCGGATGTGCCAAAGGCATCCTCCAATACTTGAAGCATGTCCTTTGGCTGAGCCTCTCGAATCTGCAACTGAACTCGTCGCTCATGGCAGCCAGCATGATACAACGCACCGTGGTTCGGTAATTGAGCCACTTCTGGTAAGTTTCTCTGACTGTTCACGTGCATTGACAGCTGGCTCCTCAGGTGCAGGATCCATTATCATATATAGGATCTGTTCATGCTCCATGACTATCTTCAACTTTCGATACCAGCTATCGAAGTTGGGTCCCACCAACTTTTCATTGTCCAACAATGATCGGAGCGATAGGGAAGTGGCCATATTTGCACAAAGGAGAACCATAACCTAATTAGTAATTGATTCATTAAACCTAAAGATTTAGACTTTAATCAAAAGGTTTCTCCCACTATTTTATTCAAATTGGTAGCCTCTACCTCCAATTCGAGGAATTACCCTAATTCCTTAGCGGGTACTAGAATCCACTTAGACTGCACACAAGCCCAACTTTGGTTGGCCAACCCATGTACATCTAAGGGTAGGTTCATAACCAATTATTTCTCTAAATAATTTCTAGTAATTTTAATTTTGCCCCAGAAACCTAATCAGTAGGCTTTGGCCTCCACTGTAAGGATCCAGTTAGGTCCAACCATTAACATGATCATACTTGGTGTATCTAACCAACGAATGATTAAGCCCAACTTTGGTTGGCTCACCTAACCACCATTAGAGAGACACTTCCAAGTCATCATATGATGAGTGATAATTTCATTAGTCAACAAGCACCAGGCCTTTGGGTCTGCAATGATTATTGAGTTAATGGACTCATTATCAAACACCTTAATGGGAGGCTATGACTCAGTTATCTCCATAACTTTGTCATTTTAAGGACCTAATAATTTTTGAGAATTTAAATAGTATAGAGGATGAGGTCAGATGAACCATCTTATCATGATCCTCTCACTGGCTTCACCAAGTCAGCTTAAGGGAGACCATTAAAAGGGCTGGTCTAGGAGCACCTAAATCAGTCACACTGATTTACCTAGCTGACATGGGTCAGCTCGAATAGTCAAGTGATCTGATCAAAACATAATTCACCAAGAGGCCAGGTAAGTTCGATCAGTGGGAGGGTCTATCAAAGCTTGCTTTAGACACCATCAGAAATGGCCAGGTAAGTGGGTCCCAATTAAAAACCACCAGTCTGGTTTACCTTAGACACCAACTGGTTTAATTAGTTTCGATTAGATCAACCTAACAGTTCGTGCTAGACCGCTTAGCCAAGAATCAAGTCCATTTGGTTCTCGTTAAAGACATGGACTTGACCAACTACAACTACTGTAATTGATCTAGAGAATCCTTGACCTAATCTAAGACAACAATTGATTAGATTTAGTCAATTCTCTAATTAAGTCCATCTTTAATCTAACCATAGGTCTAACCCAATTAATGGACCTAATTCTTACTAACCCATTAACCCAATGTGTTATGATTTGTGTCTTAGGTTCTTCAACTCACAATCCTAGAACCTAATCAAACAACTTCTTAATTCTTAATTAAGTTTTGGGCTGAGGGTTGGGTTCGACTTTTCAAAAAATAATTTTTATATTTGTAAAATAATTTTACAATATAATTCTACCAACCATATTACATGTTTGATTCATAATCAAGATGCAAGTGAAATAAATATGAAACTACTTTAGATATAATCTAAACAGGTTCATGTAATTGAAACAATTTTAATTTTAAATAATTTCTTTGCACAAAAATTATTAACAAAGAGATTTTATTTCAGATTTAAACATCTTTTAATTCTAATCTAGATCATATCTAACAAATTTATGATTAAAGCTAGATCTACACAAACTAGGACAACCTTTGCACTGTAAGGGGTAAACCTTACAGCAGGACAACCTTGCAGTTTGTGATTGATCTAAAATTTTAATTTTAGATTTAATAATCATATTATAAATTAAATTTAATCTAAAAAATAATCTAAGCATGTATAAATAATCATGTAATAAAGAACCTAGGCTCTGATACCAATTGAAGGAACCAGATCTAGGGTTTCAGGGTTAGATCTTGAAACTTTTTCAAGATCATACAGCGGAAGACTAAAATAAATCAAAAATTTATTTTCTAAAACCAAAGAATCCCTAGATCTAAGATCCTATTACATGATTATTACATAGAATTAAATAAAAATTAAAATATATAAGTATATGCATGAACTACATGTTGATCATATCAACATGTTTCTATACTACATCTAATGTATGTATTAAACAATAGATCAGATCTATTACCTTGCAAGTTAGATGCTCTAACCTCGCTGATCCGGCTTAAGGATGATGTTGCAAGCCGCACATGCATCCGGCCTCTAGGAGTCATCCACACGAGCCCACGAATCTCGATCAGAAGTCCTGCTTCAGGAAATCAGCACAGTATGCTAGTACTGCGCTGATCCTTCTTTGATGGTTGATCAGGTGCCTCTTCTTCTTCTTGATTGGACTCTT